>NW_028251275.1:0-59319 GCF_964263255.1 Lissotriton vulgaris
ATTTCTGAAGCATGACGTAATGGGGGGGGTGTTATCTCTTTTGTCGAAAATCAGCCGTTTTTGCTCGAACATTAAATGCCTCCAAATGGTATTTAATTAACTTCCCGAGCCCCTGGAAGCATGAAAATCACTTTAAACATGCTAATTTTAGCTCTAACACTGATGATCCACCTACAAATGTGAACTGACGTTCAAAAATAAAACATTTGAAAACGGACCATTTTCCACATTTCTGAAGCATGACGTAATGGGGGGGTGTTATCTCTTTTGTCGAAAATCAGCCGTTTTTGCTCGAACATTAAATGCCTCCAAAGGGTATTTAATTAACTTCCCGAGTCCCTGGAAGCATGAAAATCACTTTAAACATGCTAATTTTAGCTCTAACACTGATGATCCACCTACAAATGTGAACTGACGTTCAAAAATAAAACATTTGAAAACGGACCATTTTCCACATTTCTGAAGCATGACGTAATGGAGGGGTGTTATCTCTTTTGTCGAAAATCAGCCGTTTTTGCTCGAACATTAAATGCCTCCAAATGGTATTTAATTAACTTCCCGGGGTGAAGAAACCCTTTTTGAGAACTCAGAGTGAGTAAATTGGCCATTTTCATGCACTTTTAACCATTCCATAAATCTTGTGTTTTGGGCCCCTGGAAGCATGAAAATCACTTTAAACATGCTAATTTTAGCTCTAACACTGATGATCCACCTACAAATGTGAACTGACGTTCAAAAATAAAACATTTGAAAACGGACCATTTTCCACATTTCTGAAGCATGACGTAATGGGGGGGTGTTATCTCTTTTGTCGAAAATCAGCCGTTTTTGCTCGAACATTAAATGCCTCCAAATGGTATTTAATTAACTTCCCGGGGTGAAGAAACCCTTTTTGAGAACTCAGAGTGAGTAAATTGGCCATTTTCATGCACTTTTAACCATTCCATAAATCTTGTGTTTTGGGCCCCTGGAAGCATGAAAATCACTTTAAACATGCTAATTTTAGCTCTAACACTGATGATCCACCTACAAATGTGAACTGACGTTCAAAAATAAAACATTTGAAAACGGACCATTTTCCACATTTCTGAAGCATGACGTAATGGGGGGGTGTTATCTCTTTTGTCGAAAATCAGCCGTTTTTGCTCGAACATTAAATGCCTCCAAATGGTATTTAATTAACTTCCCGAGCCCCTGGAAGCATGAAAATCACTTTAAACATGCTAATTTTAGCTCTAACACTGATGATCCACCTACAAATGTGAACTGACGTTCAAAAATAAAACATTTGAAAACGGACCATTTTCCACATTTCTGAAGCATGACGTAATGGGGGGGTGTTATCTCTTTTGTCGAAAATCAGCCGTTTTTGCTCGAACATTAAATGCCTCCAAATGGTATTTATTTCACTTCCCGGGGTGAAGGAACCCTTTTTGAGAACTCAGAGTGAGTAAATTGGCCATTTTCATGCACTTTTAACCATTCCATTAATCTTGTGTTTTGGGCCCCTGGAAGCATGAAAATCACTTTAAACATGCTAATTTTAGCTCTAACACTGATGATCCACCTACAAATGTGAACTGACGTTCAAAAATAAAACATTTGAAAACGGACCATTTTCCACATTTCTGAAGCATGACGTAATGGGGGGGTGTTATCTCTTTTGTCGAAAATCAGCCGTTTTTGCTCGAACATTAAATGCCTCCAAATGGTATTTAATTAACTTCCCGAGCCCCTGGAAGCATGAAAATCACTTTAAACATGCTAATTTTAGCTCTAACACTGATGATCCACCTACAAATGTGAACTGACGTTCAAAAATAAAACATTTGAAAACGGACCATTTTCCACATTTCTGAAGCATGACGTAATGGGGGGGTGTTATCTCTTTTGTCGAAAATCAGCCGTTTTTGCTCGAACATTAAATGCCTCCAAATGGTATTTAATTAACTTCCCGAGCCCCTGGAAGCATGAAAATCACTTTAAACATGCTAATTTTAGCTCTAACACTGATGATCCACCTACAAATGTGAACTGACGTTCAAAAATAAAACATTTGAAAACGGACCATTTTCCACATTTCTGAAGCATGACGTAATGGGGGGGTGTTATCTCTTTTGTCGAAAATCAGCCGTTTTTGCTCGAACATTAAATGCCTCCAAATGGTATTTAATTAACTTCCCGGGGTGAAGAAACCCTTTTTGAGAACTCAGAGTGAGTAAATTGGCCATTTTCATGCACTTTTAACCATTCCATAAATCTTGTGTTTTGGGCCCCTGGAAGCATGAAAATCACTTTAAACATGCTAATTTTAGCTCTAACACTGATGATCCACCTACAAATGTGAACTGACGTTCAAAAATAAAACATTTGAAAACGGACCATTTTCCACATTTCTGAAGCATGACGTAATGGGGGGGTGTTATCTCTTTTGTCGAAAATCAGCCGTTTTTGCTCGAACATTAAATGCCTCCAAATGGTATTTAATTAACTTCCCGAGCCCCTGGAAGCATGAAAATCACTTTAAACATGCTAATTTTAGCTCTAACACTGATGATCCACCTACAAATGTGAACTGACGTTCAAAAATAAAACATTTGAAAACGGACCATTTTCCACATTTCTGAAGCATGACGTAATGGGGGGGTGTTATCTCTTTTGTCGAAAATCAGCCGTTTTTGCTCGAACATTAAATGCCTCCAAATGGTATTTAATTAACTTCCCGAGCCCCTGGAAGCATGAAAATCACTTTAAACATGCTAATTTTAGCTCTAACACTGATGATCCACCTACAAATGTGAACTGACGTTCAAAAATAAAACATTTGAAAACGGACCATTTTCCACATTTCTGAAGCATGACGTAATGGGGGGGTGTTATCTCTTTTGTCGAAAATCAGCCGTTTTTGCTCGAACATTAAATGCCTCCAAATGGTATTTAATTAACTTCCCGAGCCCCTGGAAGCATGAAAATCACTTTAAACATGCTAATTTTAGCTCTAACACTGATGATCCACCTACAAATGTGAACTGACGTTCAAAAATAAAACATTTGAAAACGGACCATTTTCCACATTTCTGAAGCATGACGTAATGGAGGGGTGTTATCTCTTTTGTCGAAAATCAGCCGTTTTTGCTCGAACATTAAATGCCTCCAAATGGTATTTAATTAACTTCCCGAGCCCCTGGAAGCATGAAAATCACTTTAAACATGCTAATTTTAGCTCTAACACTGATGATCCACCTACAAATGTGAACTGACGTTCAAAAATAAAACATTTGAAAACGGACCATTTTCCACATTTCTGAAGCATGACGTAATGGGGGGGTGTTATCTCTTTTGTCGAAAATCAGCCGTTTTTGCTCGAACATTAAATGCCTCCAAATGGTATTTAATTAACTTCCCGGGGTGAAGAAACCCTTTTTGAGAACTCAGAGTGAGTAAATTGGCCATTTTCATGCACTTTTAACCATTCCATAAATCTTGTGTTTTGGGCCCCTGGAAGCATGAAAATCACTTTAAACATGCTAATTTTAGCTCTAACACTGATGATCCACCTACAAATGTGAACTGACGTTCAAAAATAAAACATTTGAAAACGGACCATTTTCCACATTTCTGAAGCATGACGTAATGGGGGGGTGTTATCTCTTTTGTCGAAAATCAGCCGTTTTTGCTCGAACATTAAATGCCTCCAAATGGTATTTAATTAACTTCCCGAGCCCCTGGAAGCATGAAAATCACTTTAAACATGCTAATTTTAGCTCTAACACTGATGATCCACCTACAAATGTGAACTGACGTTCAAAAATAAAACATTTGAAAACGGACCATTTTCCACATTTCTGAAGCATGACGTAATGGGGGGGTGTTATCTCTTTTGTCGAAAATCAGCCGTTTTTGCTCGAACATTAAATGCCTCCAAATGGTATTTAATTAACTTCCCGAGCCCCTGGAAGCATGAAAATCACTTTAAACATGCTAATTTTAGCTCTAACACTGATGATCCACCTACAAATGTGAACTGACGTTCAAAAATAAAACATTTGAAAACGGACCATTTTCCACATTTCTGAAGCATGACGTAATGGGGGGGTGTTATCTCTTTTGTCGAAAATCAGCCGTTTTTGCTCGAACATTAAATGCCTCCAAATGGTATTTAATTAACTTCCCGAGCCCCTGGAAGCATGAAAATCACTTTAAACATGCTAATTTTAGCTCTAACACTGATGATCCACCTACAAATGTGAACTGACGTTCAAAAATAAAACATTTGAAAACGGACCATTTTCCACATTTCTGAAGCATGACGTAATGGGGGGGTGTTATCTCTTTTGTCGAAAATCAGCCGTTTTTGCTCGAACATTAAATGCCTCCAAATGGTATTTAATTAACTTCCCGAGCCCCTGGAAGCATGAAAATCACTTTAAACATGCTAATTTTAGCTCTAACACTGATGATCCACCTACAAATGTGAACTGACGTTCAAAAATAAAACATTTGAAAACGGACCATTTTCCACATTTCTGAAGCATGACGTAATGGGGGGGTGTTATCTCTTTTGTCGAAAATCAGCCGTTTTTGCTCGAACATTAAATGCCTCCAAATGGTATTTAATTAACTTCCCGGGGTGAAGAAACCCTTTTTGAGAACTCAGAGTGAGTAAATTGGCCATTTTCATGCACTTTTAACCATTCCATAAATCTTGTGTTTTGGGCCCCTGGAAGCATGAAAATCACTTTAAACATGCTAATTTTAGCTCTAACACTGATGATCCACCTACAAATGTGAACTGACGTTCTAAAATAAAACATTTGAAAACGGACCATTTTCCACATTTCTGAAGCATGACGTAATGGGGGGGTGTTATCTCTTTTGTCGAAAATCAGCCGTTTTTGCTCGAACATTAAATGCCTCCAAATGGTATTTATTTAACTTCCCGGGGTGAAGAAACCCTTTTTGAGAACTCAGAGTGAGTAAATTGGCCATTTTCATGCACTTTTAACCATTCCATAAATCTTGTGTTTTGGGCCCCTGGAAGCATGAAAATCACTTTAAACATGCTAATTTTAGCTCTAACACTGATGATCCACCTACAAATGTGAACTGACGTTCAAAAATAAAACATTTGAAAACGGACCATTTTCCACATTTCTGAAGCATGACGTAATGGGGGGGTGTTATCTCTTTTGTCGAAAATCAGCCGTTTTTGCTCGAACATTAAATGCCTCCAAATGGTATTTAATTAACTTCCCGAGCCCCTGGAAGCATGAAAATCACTTTAAACATGCTAATTTTAGCTCTAACACTGATGATCCACCTACAAATGTGAACTGACGTTCAAAAATAAAACATTTGAAAACGGACCATTTTCCACATTTCTGAAGCATGACGTAATGGGGGGATGTTATCTCTTTTGTCGAAAATCAGCCGTTTTTGCTCGAACATTAAATGCCTCCAAATGGTATTTATTTCACTTCCCGGGGTGAAGAAACCCTTTTTCAGAACTCAGAGTGAGTAAATTGGCCATTTTCATGCACTTTTAACCATTCCATTAATCTTGTGTTTTGGGCCCCTGGAAGCATGAAAATCACTTTAAACATGCTAATTTTAGCTCTAACACTGATGATCCACCTACAAATGTGAACTGACGTTCAAAAATAAAACATTTGAAAACGGACCATTTTCCACATTTCTGAAGCATGACGTAATGGGGGGGTGTTATCTCTTTTGTCGAAAATCAGCCGTTTTTGCTCGAACATTAAATGCCTCCAAATGGTATTTAATTAACTTCCCGAGCCCCTGGAAGCATGAAAATCACTTTAAACATGCTAATTTTAGCTCTAACACTGATGATCCACCTACAAATGTGAACTGACGTTCAAAAATAAAACATTTGAAAACGGACCATTTTCCACATTTCTGAAGCATGACGTAATGGGGGGGTGTTATCTCTTTTGTCGAAAATCAGCCGTTTTTGCTCGAACATTAAATGCCTCCAAATGGTATTTAATTAACTTCCCGAGCCCCTGGAAGCATGAAAATCACTTTAAACATGCTAATTTTAGCTCTAACACTGATGATCCACCTACAAATGTGAACTGACGTTCAAAAATAAAACATTTGAAAACGGACCATTTTCCACATTTCTGAAGCATGACGTAATGGGGGGGTGTTATCTCTTTTGTCGAAAATCAGCCGTTTTTGCTCGAACATTAAATGCCTCCAAATGGTATTTAATTAACTTCCCGGGGTGAAGAAACCCTTTTTGAGAACTCAGAGTGAGTAAATTGGCCATTTTCATGCACTTTTAACCATTCCATAAATCTTGTGTTTTGGGCCCCTGGAAGCATGAAAATCACTTTAAACATGCTAATTTTAGCTCTAACACTGATGATCCACCTACAAATGTGAACTGACGTTCAAAAATAAAACATTTGAAAACGGACCATTTTCCACATTTCTGAAGCATGACGTAATGGGGGGGTGTTATCTCTTTTGTCGAAAATCAGCCGTTTTTGCTCGAACATTAAATGCCTCCAAATGGTATTTAATTAACTTCCCGAGCCCCTGGAAGCATGAAAATCACTTTAAACATGCTAATTTTAGCTCTAACACTGATGATCCACCTACAAATGTGAACTGACGTTCAAAAATAAAACATTTGAAAACGGACCATTTTCCACATTTCTGAAGCATGACGTAATGGGGGGGTGTTATCTCTTTTGTCGAAAATCAGCCGTTTTTGCTCGAACATTAAATGCCTCCAAATGGTATTTAATTAACTTCCCGAGCCCCTGGAAGCATGAAAATCACTTTAAACATGCTAATTTTAGCTCTAACACTGATGATCCACCTACAAATGTGAACTGACGTTCAAAAATAAAACATTTGAAAACGGACCATTTTCCACATTTCTGAAGCATGACGTAATGGGGGGGTGTTATCTCTTTTGTCGAAAATCAGCCGTTTTTGCTCGAACATTAAATGCCTCCAAATGGTATTTAATTAACTTCCCGAGCCCCTGGAAGCATGAAAATCACTTTAAACATGCTAATTTTAGCTCTAACACTGATGATCCACCTACAAATGTGAACTGACGTTCAAAAATAAAACATTTGAAAACGGACCATTTTCCACATTTCTGAAGCATGACGTAATGGGGGGGTGTTATCTCTTTTGTCGAAAATCAGCCGTTTTTGCTCGAACATTAAATGCCTCCAAATGGTATTTAATTAACTTCCCGAGCCCCTGGAAGCATGAAAATCACTTTAAACATGCTAATTTTAGCTCTAACACTGATGATCCACCTACAAATGTGAACTGACGTTCAAAAATAAAACATTTGAAAACGGACCATTTTCCACATTTCTGAAGCATGACGTAATGGGGGGGTGTTATCTCTTTTGTCGAAAATCAGCCGTTTTTGCTCGAACATTAAATGCCTCCAAATGGTATTTAATTAACTTCCCGAGCCCCTGGAAGCATGAAAATCACTTTAAACATGCTAATTTTAGCTCTAACACTGATGATCCACCTACAAATGTGAACTGACGTTCAAAAATAAAACATTTGAAAACGGACCATTTTCCACATTTCTGAAGCATGACGTAATGGGGGGGTGTTATCTCTTTTGTCGAAAATCAGCCGTTTTTGCTCGAACATTAAATGCCTCCAAATGGTATTTAATTAACTTCCCGAGCCCCTGGAAGCATGAAAATCACTTTAAACATGCTAATTTTAGCTCTAACACTGATGATCCACCTACAAATGTGAACTGACGTTCAAAAATAAAACATTTGAAAACGGACCATTTTCCACATTTCTGAAGCATGACGTAATGGGGGGGTGTTATCTCTTTTGTCGAAAATCAGCCGTTTTTGCTCGAACATTAAATGCCTCCAAATGGTATTTAATTAACTTCCCGAGCCCCTGGAAGCATGAAAATCACTTTAAACATGCTAATTTTAGCTCTAACACTGATGATCCACCTACAAATGTGAACTGACGTTCAAAAATAAAACATTTGAAAACGGACCATTTTCCACATTTCTGAAGCATGACGTAATGGGGGGGTGTTATCTCTTTTGTCGAAAATCAGCCGTTTTTGCTCGAACATTAAATGCCTCCAAATGGTATTTAATTAACTTCCCGGGGTGAAGAAACCCTTTTTGAGAACTCAGAGTGAGTAAATTGGCCATTTTCATGCACTTTTAACCATTCCATAAATCTTGTGTTTTGGGCCCCTGGAAGCATGAAAATCACTTTAAACATGCTAATTTTAGCTCTAACACTGATGATCCACCTACAAATGTGAACTGACGTTCAAAAATAAAACATTTGAAAACGGACCATTTTCCACATTTCTGAAGCATGACGTAATGGGGGGGTGTTATCTCTTTTGTCGAAAATCAGCCGTTTTTGCTCGAACATTAAATGCCTCCAAATGGTATTTAATTAACTTCCCGAGCCCCTGGAAGCATGAAAATCACTTTAAACATGCTAATTTTAGCTCTAACACTGATGATCCACCTACAAATGTGAACTGACGTTCAAAAATAAAACATTTGAAAACGGACCATTTTCCACATTTCTGAAGCATGACGTAATGGGGGGGTGTTATCTCTTTTGTCGAAAATCAGCCGTTTTTGCTCGAACATTAAATGCCTCCAAATGGTATTTAATTAACTTCCCGAGCCCCTGGAAGCATGAAAATCACTTTAAACATGCTAATTTTAGCTCTAACACTGATGATCCACCTACAAATGTGAACTGACGTTCAAAAATAAAACATTTGAAAACGGACCATTTTCCACATTTCTGAAGCATGACGTAATGGGGGGGTGTTATCTCTTTTGTCGAAAATCAGCCGTTTTTGCTCGAACATTAAATGCCTCCAAATGGTATTTAATTAACTTCCCGAGCCCCTGGAAGCATGAAAATCACTTTAAACATGCTAATTTTAGCTCTAACACTGATGATCCACCTACAAATGTGAACTGACGTTCAAAAATAAAACATTTGAAAACGGACCATTTTCCACATTTCTGAAGCATGACGTAATGGGGGGGTGTTATCTCTTTTGTCGAAAATCAGCCGTTTTTGCTCGAACATTAAATGCCTCCAAATGGTATTTAATTAACTTCCCGAGCCCCTGGAAGCATGAAAATCACTTTAAACATGCTAATTTTAGCTCTAACACTGATGATCCACCTACAAATGTGAACTGACGTTCAAAAATAAAACATTTGAAAACGGACCATTTTCCACATTTCTGAAGCATGACGTAATGGGGGGGTGTTATCTCTTTTGTCGAAAATCAGCCGTTTTTGCTCGAACATTAAATGCCTCCAAATGGTATTTAATTAACTTCCCGAGCCCCTGGAAGCATGAAAATCACTTTAAACATGCTAATTTTAGCTCTAACACTGATGATCCACCTACAAATGTGAACTGACGTTCAAAAATAAAACATTTGAAAACGGACCATTTTCCACATTTCTGAAGCATGACGTAATGGGGGGGTGTTATCTCTTTTGTCGAAAATCAGCCGTTTTTGCTCGAACATTAAATGCCTCCAAATGGTATTTAATTAACTTCCCGAGCCCCTGGAAGCATGAAAATCACTTTAAACATGCTAATTT
The DNA here is from genome assembly GCF_964263255.1 of Lissotriton vulgaris. Taxonomy (NCBI): domain Eukaryota; kingdom Metazoa; phylum Chordata; class Amphibia; order Caudata; family Salamandridae; genus Lissotriton; species Lissotriton vulgaris. Next base: position 9,645 of record NW_028251275.1, read on the forward strand.
TAGCTCTAACACTGATGATCCACCTACAAATGTGAACTGACGTTCAAAAATAAAACATTTGAAAACGGACCATTTTCCACATTTCTGAAGCATGACGTAATGGGGGGGTGTTATCTCTTTTGTCGAAAATCAGCCGTTTTTGCTCGAACATTAAATGCCTCCAAATGGTATTTAATTAACTTCCCGAGCCCCTGGAAGCATGAAAATCACTTTAAACATGCTAATTTTAGCTCTAACACTGATGATCCACCTACAAATGTGAACTGACGTTCAAAAATAAAACATTTGAAAACGGACCATTTTCCACATTTCTGAAGCCTGACGTAATGGGGGGGTGTTATCTCTTTTGTCGAAAATCAGCCGTTTTTGCTCGAACATTAAATGCCTCCAAATGGTATTTAATTAACTTCCCGAGCCCCTGGAAGCATGAAAATCACTTTAAACATGCTAATTTTAGCTCTAACACTGATGATCCACCTACAAATGTGAACTGACGTTCAAAAATAAAACATTTGAAAACGGACCATTTTCCACATTTCTGAAGCATGACGTAATGGGGGGGTGTTATCTCTTTTGTCGAAAATCAGCCGTTTTTGCTCGAACATTAAATGCCTCCAAATGGTATTTAATTAACTTCCCGAGCCCCTGGAAGCATGAAAATCACTTTAAACATGCTAATTTTAGCTCTAACACTGATGATCCACCTACAAATGTGAACTGACGTTCAAAAATAAAACATTTGAAAACGGACCATTTTCCACATTTCTGAAGCATGACGTAATGGGGGGGTGTTATCTCTTTTGTCGAAAATCAGCCGTTTTTGCTCGAACATTAAATGCCTCCAAATGGTATTTAATTAACTTCCCGAGCCCCTGGAAGCATGAAAATCACTTTAAACATGCTAATTTTAGCTCTAACACTGATGATCCACCTACAAATGTGAACTGACGTTCAAAAATAAAACATTTGAAAACGGACCATTTTCCACATTTCTGAAGCATGACGTAATGGGGGGGTGTTATCTCTTTTGTCGAAAATCAGCCGTTTTTGCTCGAACATTAAATGCCTCCAAATGGTATTTAATTAACTTCCCGGGGCCTGAAGCATGAAAACCCTTTTTGAGAACTCAGAGTGAGTAAATTGGCCATTTTCATGCACTTTTAACCATTCCATAAATCTTGTGTTTTGGGCCCCTGGAAGCATGAAAATCACTTTAAACATGCTAATTTTAGCTCTAACACTGATGATCCACCTACAAATGTGAACTGACGTTCAAAAATAAAACATTTGAAAACGGACCATTTTCCACATTTCTGAAGCATGACGTAATGGGGGGGTGTTATCTCTTTTGTCGAAAATCAGCCGTTTTTGCTCGAACATTAAATGCCTCCAAATGGTATTTAATTAACTTCCCGAGCCCCTGGAAGCATGAAAATCACTTTAAACATGCTAATTTTAGCTCTAACACTGATGATCCACCTACAAATGTGAACTGACGTTCAAAAATAAAACATTTGAAAACGGACCATTTTCCACATTTCTGAAGCATGACGTAATGGGGGGGTGTTATCTCTTTTGTCGAAAATCAGCCGTTTTTGCTCGAACATTAAATGCCTCCAAATGGTATTTAATTAACTTCCCGAGCCCCTGGAAGCATGAAAATCACTTTAAACATGCTAATTTTAGCTCTAACACTGATGATCCACCTACAAATGTGAACTGACGTTCAAAAATAAAACATTTGAAAACGGACCATTTTCCACATTTCTGAAGCATGACGTAATGGGGGGGTGTTATCTCTTTTGTCGAAAATCAGCCGTTTTTGCTCGAACATTAAATGCCTCCAAATGGTATTTAATTAACTTCCCGGGGTGAAGAAACCCTTTTTGAGAACTCAGAGTGAGTAAATTGGCCATTTTCATGCACTTTTAACCATTCCATAAATCTTGTGTTTTGGGCCCCTGGAAGCATGAAAATCACTTTAAACATGCTAATTTTAGCTCTAACACTGATGATCCACCTACAAATGTGAACTGACGTTCAAAAATAAAACATTTGAAAACGGACCATTTTCCACATTTCTGAAGCATGACGTAATGGGGGGGTGTTATCTCTTTTGTCGAAAATCAGCCGTTTTTGCTCGAACATTAAATGCCTCCAAATGGTATTTAATTAACTTCCCGGGTGAAGAAACCCTTTTTGAGAACTCAGAGTGAGTAAATTGGCCATTTTCATGCACTTTTAACCATTCCATAAATCTTGTGTTTTGGGCCCCTGGAAGCATGAAAATCACTTTAAACATGCTAATTTTAGCTCTAACACTGATGATCCACCTACAAATGTGAACTGACGTTCAAAAATAAAACATTTGAAAACGGACCATTTTCCACATTTCTGAAGCATGACGTAATGGGGGGGTGTTATCTCTTTTGTCGAAAATCAGCCGTTTTTGCTCGAACATTAAATGCCTCCAAATGGTATTTAATTAACTTCCCGAGCCCCTGGAAGCATGAAAATCACTTTAAACATGCTAATTTTAGCTCTAACACTGATGATCCACCTACAAATGTGAACTGACGTTCAATAATAAAACATTTGAAAACGGACCATTTTCCACATTTCTGAAGCATGACGTAATGGGGGGGTGTTATCTCTTTTGTCGAAAATCAGCCGTTTTTGCTCGAACATTAAATGCCTCCAAATGGTATTTAATTAACTTCCCGAGCCCCTGGAAGCATGAAAATCACTTTAAACATGCTAATTTTAGCTCTAACACTGATGATCCACCTACAAATGTGAACTGACGTTCAAAAATAAAACATTTGAAAACGGACCATTTTCCACATTTCTGAAGCATGACGTAATGGGGGGGTGTTATCTCTTTTGTCGAAAATCAGCCGTTTTTGCTCGAACATTAAATGCCTCCAAATGGTATTTAATTAACTTCCCGGGGTGAAGAAACCCTTTTTGAGAACTCAGAGTGAGTAAATTGGCCATTTTCATGCACTTTTAACCATTCCATAAATCTTGTGTTTTGGGCCCCTGGAAGCATGAAAATCACTTTAAACATGCTAATTTAGCTCTAACACTGATGATCCACCTACAAATGTGAACTGACGTTCAAAAATAAAACATTTGAAAACGGACCATTTTCCACATTTCTGAAGCATGACGTAATGGGGGGGTGTTATCTCTTTTGTCGAAAATCAGCCGTTTTTGCTCGAACATTAAATGCCTCCAAATGGTATTTAATTAACTTCCCGAGCCCCTGGAAGCATGAAAATCACTTTAAACATGCTAATTTTAGCTCTAACACTGATGATCCACCTACAAATGTGAACTGACGTTCAAAAATAAAACATTTGAAAACGGACCATTTTCCACATTTCTGAAGCATGACGTAATGGGGGGGTGTTATCTCTTTTGTCGAAAATCAGCCGTTTTTGCTCGAACATTAAATGCCTCCAAATGGTATTTAATTAACTTCCCGGGGTGAAGAAACCCTTTTTGAGAACTCAGAGTGAGTAAATTGGCCATTTTCATGCACTTTTAACCATTCCATAAATCTTGTGTTTTGGGCCCCTGGAAGCATGAAAATCACTTTAAACATGCTAATTTTAGCTCTAACACTGATGATCCACCTACAAATGTGAACTGACGTTCAAAATAAAACATTTGAAAACGGACCATTTTCCACATTTCTGAAGCATGACGTAATGGGGGGGTGTTATCTCTTTTGTCGAAAATCAGCCGTTTTTGCTCGAACATTAAATGCCTCCAAATGGTATTTAATTAACTTCCCGGGGTGAAGAAACCCTTTTTGAGAACTCAGAGTGAGTAAATTGGCCATTTTCATGCACTTTTAACCATTCCATAAATCTTGTGTTTTGGGCCCCTCGAAGCATGAAAATCACTTTAAACATGCTAATTTTAGCTCTAACACTGATGATCCACCTACAAATGTGAACTGACGTTCAAAAATAAAACATTTGAAAACGGACCATTTTCCACATTTCTGAAGCATGACGTAATGGGGGGGTGTTATCTCTTTTGTCGAAAATCAGCCGTTTTTGCTCGAACATTAAATGCCTCCAAATGGTATTTAATTAACTTCCCGAGCCCCTGGAAGCATGAAAATCACTTTAAACATGCTAATTTTAGCTCTAACACTGATGATCCACCTACAAATGTGAACTGACGTTCAAAAATAAAACATTTGAAAACGGACCATTTTCCACATTTCTGAAGCATGACGTAATGGGGGGTGTTATCTCTTTTGTCGAAAATCAGCCGTTTTTGCTCGAACATTAAATGCCTCCAAATGGTATTTAATTAACTTCCCGGGGTGAAGAAACCCTTTTTGAGAACTCAGAGTGAGTAAATTGGCCATTTTCATGCACTTTTAACCATTCCATAAATCTTGTGTTTTGGGCCCCTGGAAGCATGAAAATCACTTTAAACATGCTAATTTTAGCTCTAACACTGATGATCCACCTACAAATGTGAACTGCCGTTCAAAAATAAAACATTTGAAAACGGACCATTTTCCACATTTCTGAAGCATGACGTAATGGGGGGGTGTTATCTCTTTTGTCGAAAATCAGCCGTTTTTGCTCGAACATTAAATGCCTCCAAATGGTATTTAATTAACTTCCCGAGCCCCTGGAAGCATGAAAATCACTTTAAACATGCTAATTTTAGCTCTAACACTGATGATCCACCTACAAATGTGAACTGACGTTCAAAAATAAAACATTTGAAAACAGACCATTTTCCACATTTCTGAAGCATGACGTAATGGGGGGGTGTTATCTCTTTTGTCGAAAATCAGCCGTTTTTGCTCGAACATTAAATGCCTCCAAATGGTATTTAATTAACTTCCCGAGCCCCTGGAAGCATGAAAATCACTTTAAACATGCTAATTTTAGCTCTAACACTGATGATCCACCTACAAATGTGAACTGACGTTCAAAAATAAAACATTTGAAAACGGACCATTTTCCACATTTCTGAAGCATGACGTAATGGGGGGGTGTTATCTCTTTTGTCGAAAATCAGCCGTTTTTGCTCGAACATTAAATGCCTCCAAATGGTATTTAATTAACTTCCCGGGGTGAAGAAACCCTTTTTGAGAACTCAGAGTGAGTAAATTGGCCATTTTCATGCACTTTTAACCATTCCATAAATCTTGTGTTTTGGGCCCCTGGAAGCATGAAAATCACTTTAAACATGCTAATTTTAGCTCTAACACTGATGATCCACCTACAAATGTGAACTGACGTTCAAAAATAAAACATTTGAAAACGGACCATTTTCCACATTTCTGAAGCATGACGTAATGGGGGGGTGTTATCTCTTTTGTCGAAAATCAGCCGTTTTTGCTCGAACATTAAATGCCTCCAAATGGTATTTAATTAACTTCCCGAGCCCCTGGAAGCATGAAAATCACTTTAAACATGCTAATTTTAGCTCTAACACTGATGATCCACCTACAAATGTGAACTGACGTTCAAAAATAAAACATTTGAAAACGGACCATTTTCCACATTTCTGAAGCATGACGTAATGGGGGGGTGTTATCTCTTTTGTCGAAAATCAGCCGTTTTTGCTCGAACATTAAATGCCTCCAAATGGTATTTAATTAACTTCCCGGGGTGAAGAAACCCTTTTTGAGAACTCAGAGTGAGTAAATTGGCCATTTTCATGCACTTTTAACCATTCCATAAATCTTGTGTTTTGGGCCCCTGGAAGCATGAAAATCACTTTAAACATGCTAATTTTAGCTCTAACACTGATGATCCACCTACAAATGTGAACTGACGTTCAAAAATAAAACATTTGAAAACGGACCATTTTCCACATTTCTGAAGCATGACGTAATGGGGGGGTGTTATCTCTTTTGTCGAAAATCAGCCGTTTTTGCTCGAACATTAAATGCCTCCAAATGGTATTTAATTAACTTCCCGGGGTGAAGAAACCCTTTTTGAGAACTCAGAGTGAGTAAATTGGCCATTTTCATGCACTTTTAACCATTCCATAAATCTTGTGTTTTGGGCCCCTGGAAGCATGAAAATCACTTTAAACATGCTAATTTTAGCTCTAACACTGATGATCCACCTACAAATGTGAACTGACGTTCAAAAATAAAACATTTGAAAACGGACCATTTTCCACATTTCTGAAGCATGACGTAATGGGGGGGTTTTATCTCTTTTGTCGAAAATCAGCCGTTTTTGCTCGAACATTAAATGCCTCCAAATGGTATTTAATTAACTTCCCGAGCCCCTGGAAGCATGAAAATCACTTTAAACATGCTAATTTTAGCTCTAACACTGATGATCCACCTACAAATGTGAACTGACGTTCAAAAATAAAACATTTGAAAACGGACCATTTTCCACATTTCTGAAGCATGACGTAATGGGGGGGTGTTATCTCTTTTGTCGAAAATCAGCCGTTTTTGCTCGAACATTAAATGCCTCCAAATGGTATTTAATTAACTTCCCGAGCCCCTGGAAGCATGAAAATCACTTTAAACATGCTAATTTTAGCTCTAACACTGATGATCCACCTACAAATGTGAACTGACGTTCAAAAATAAAACATTTGAAAACGGACCATTTTCCACATTTCTGAAGCATGACGTAATGGGGGGGTGTTATCTCTTTTGTCGAAAATCAGCCGTTTTTGCTCGAACATTAAATGCCTCCAAATGGTATTTAATTAACTTCCCGGGGTGAAGAAACCCTTTTTGAGAACTCAGAGTGAGTAAATTGGCCATTTTCATGCACTTTTAACCATTCCATAAATCTTGTGTTTTGGGCCCCTGGAAGCATGAAAATCACTTTAAACATGCTAATTTTAGCTCTAACACTGATGATCCACCTACAAATGTGAACTGACGTTCAAAAATAAAACATTTGAAAACGGACCATTTTCCACATTTCTGAAGCATGACGTAATGGGGGGGTGTTATCTCTTTTGTCGAAAATCAGCCGTTTTTGCTCGAACATTAAATGCCTCCAAATGGTATTTAATTAACTTCCCGAGCCCCTGGAAGCATGAAAATCACTTTAAACATGCTAATTTTAGCTCTAACACTGATGATCCACCTACAAATGTGAACTGACGTTCAAAAATAAAACATTTGAAAACGGACCATTTTCCACATTTCTGAAGCATGACGTAATGGGGGGGGTGTTATCTCTTTTGTCGAAAATCAGCCGTTTTTGCTCGAACATTAAATGCCTCCAAATGGTATTTAATTAACTTCCCGGGGTGAAGAAACCCTTTTTGAGAACTCAGTGTGAGTAAATTGGCCATTTTCATGCACTTTTAACCATTCCATAAATCTTGTGTTTTGGGCCCCTGGAAGCATGAAAATCACTTTAAACATGCTAATTTTAGCTCTAACACTGATGATCCACCTACAAATGTGAACTGACGTTCAAAAATAAAACATTTGAAAACGGACCATTTTCCACATTTCTGAAGCATGACGTAATGGGGGGGTGTTATCTCTTTTGTCGAAAATCAGCCGTTTTTGCTCGAACATTAAATGCCTCCAAATGGTATTTAATTAACTTCCCGGGGTGAAGAAACCCTTTTTGAGAACTCAGAGTGAGTAAATTGGCCATTTTCATGCACTTTTAACCATTCCATAAATCTTGTGTTTTGGGCCCCTCGAAGCATGAAAATCACTTTAAACATGCTAATTTTAGCTCTAACACTGATGATCCACCTACAAATGTGAACTGACGTTCAAAAATAAAACATTTGAAAACGGACCATTTTCCACATTTCTGAAGCATGACGTAATGGGGGGGTGTTATCTCTTTTGTCGAAAATCAGCCGTTTTTGCTCGAACATTAAATGCCTCCAAATGGTATTTAATTAACTTCCCGAGCCCCTGGAAGCATGAAAATCACTTTAAACATGCTAATTTTAGCTCTAACACTGATGATCCACCTACAAATGTGAACTGACGTTCAAAAATAAAACATTTGAAAACGGACCATTTTCCACATTTCTGAAGCATGACGTAATGGGGGGGTGTTATCTCTTTTGTCGAAAATCAGCCGTTTTTGCTCGAACATTAAATGCCTCCAAATGGTATTTAATTAACTTCCCGAGCCCCTGGAAGCATGAAAATCACTTTAAACATGCTAATTTTAGCTCTAACACTGATGATCCACCTACAAATGTGAACTGACGTTCAAAAATAAAACATTTGAAAACGGACCATTTTCCACATTTCTGAAGCATGACGTAATGGGGGGGTGTTATCTCTTTTGTCGAAAATCAGCCGTTTTTGCTCGAACATTAAATGCCTCCAAATGGTATTTAATTAACTTCCCGGGGTGAAGAAACCCTTTTTGAGAACTCAGAGTGAGTAAATTGGCCATTTTCATGCACTTTTAACCATTCCATAAATCTTGTGTTTTGGGCCCCTGGAAGCATGAAAATCACTTTAAACATGCTAATTTTAGCTCTAACACTGATGATCCACCTACAAATGTGAACTGACGTTCAAAAATAAAACATTTGAAAACGGACCATTTTCCACATTTCTGAAGCATGACGTAATGGGGGGGTGTTATCTCTTTTGTCGAAAATCAGCCGTTTTTGCTCGAACATTAAATGCCTCCAAATGGTATTTAATTAACTTCCCGGGGTGAAGAAACCCTTTTTGAGAACTCAGAGTGAGTAAATTGGCCATTTTCATGCACTTTTAACCATTCCATAAATCTTGTGTTTTGGGCCCCTGGAAGCATGAAAATCACTTTAAACATGCTAATTTTAGCTCTAACACTGATGATCCACCTACAAATGTGAACTGACGTTCAAAAATAAAACATTTGAAAACGGACCATTTTCCACAATTCTGAAGCATGACGTAATGGGGGGGGTGTTATCTCTTTTGTCGAAAATCAGCCGTTTTTGCTCGAACATTAAATGCCTCCAAATGGTATTTAATTAACTTCCCGAGCCCCTGGAAGCATGAAAATCACTTTAAACATGCTAATTTTAGCTCTAACACTGATGATCCACCTACAAATGTGAACTGACGTTCAAAAATAAAACATTTGAAAACGGACCATTTTCCACATTTCTGAAGCATGACGTAATGGGGGGGTGTTATCTCTTTTGTCGAAAATCAGCCGTTTTTGCTCGAACATTAAATGCCTCCAAATGGTATTTAATTAACTTCCCGGGGTGAAGAAACCCTTTTTGAGAACTCAGAGTGAGTAAATTGGCCATTTTCATGCACTTTTAACCATTCCATAAATCTTGTGTTTTGGGCCCCTGGAAGCATGAAAATCACTTTAAACATGCTAATTTTAGCTCTAACACTGATGATCCACCTACAAATGTGAACTGACGTTCAAAAATAAAACATTTGAAAACGGACCATTTTCCACATTTCTGAAGCATGACGTAATGGGGGGGTGGTATCTCTTTTGTCGAAAATCAGCCGTTTTTGCTCGAACATTAAATGCCTCCAAATGGTATTTAATTAACTTCCCGGGGTGAAGAAACCCTTTTTGAGAACTCAGAGTGAGTAAATTGGCCATTTTCATGCACTTTTAACCATTCCATAAATCTTGTGTTTTGGGCCCCTGGAAGCATGAAAATCACTTTAAACATGCTAATTTTAGCTCTAACACTGATGATCCACCTACAAATGTGAACTGACGTTCAAAAATAAAACATTTGAAAACGGACCATTTTCCACATTTCTGAAGCATGACGTAATGGGGGGTGTTATCTCTTTTGTCGAAAATCAGCCGTTTTTGCTCGAACATTAAATGCCTCCAAATGGTATTTAATTAACTTCCCGAGCCCCTGGAAGCATGAAAATCACTTTAAACATGCTAATTTTAGCTCTAACACTGATGATCCACCTACAAATGTGAACTGACGTTCAAAAATAAAACATTTGAAAACGGACCATTTTCCACATTTCTGAAGCATGACGTAATGGGGGGGTGTTATCTCTTTTGTCGAAAATCAGCCGTTTTTGCTCGAACATTAAATGCCTCCAAATGGTATTTAATTAACTTCCCGGGGTGAAGAAACCCTTTTTGAGAACTCAGAGTGAGTAAATTGGCCATTTTCATGCACTTTTAACCATTCCATAAATCTTGTGTTTTGGGCTCCTGGAAGCATGAAAATCACTTTAAACATGCTAATTTTAGCTCTAACACTGATGATCCACCTACAAATGTGAACTGACGTTCAAAAATAAAACATTTGAAAACGGACCATTTTCCACATTTCTGAAGCATGACGTAATGGGGGGTGTTATCTCTTTTGTCGAAAATCAGCCGTTTTTGCTCGAACATTAAATGCCTCCAAATGGTATTTAATTAACTTCCCGGGGTGAAGAAACCCTTTTTGAGAACTCAGAGTGAGTAAATTGGCCATTTTCATGCACTTTTAACCATTCCATAAATCTTGTGTTTTGGGCCCCTGGAAGCATGAAAATCACTTTAAACATGCTAATTTTAGCTCTAACACTGATGATCCACCTACAAATGTGAACTGACGTTCAAAAATAAAACATTTGAAAACGGACCATTTTCCACATTTCTGAAGCATGACGTAATGGGGGGGTGTTATCTCTTTTGTCGAAAATCAGCCGTTTTTGCTCGAACATTAAATGCCTCCAAATGGTATTTAATTAACTTCCCGAGCCCCTGGAAGCATGAAAATCACTTTAAACATGCTAATTTTAGCTCTAACACTGATGATCCACCTACAAATGTGAACTGACGTTCAAAAATAAAACATTTGAAAACGGACCATTTTCCACATTTCTGAAGCATGACGTAATGGGGGGGTGTTATCTCTTTTGTCGAAAATCAGCCGTTTTTGCTCGAACATTAAATGCCTCCAAATGGTATTTAATTAACTTCCCGGGGTGAAGAAACCCTTTTTGAGAACTCAGAGTGAGTAAATTGGCCATTTTCATGCACTTTTAACCATTCCATAAATCTTGTGTTTTGGGCCCCTGGAAGCATGAAAATCACTTTAAACATGCTAATTTTAGCTCTAACACTGATGATCCACCTACAAATGTGAACTGACGTTCAAAAATAAAACATTTGAAAACGGACCATTTTCCACATTTCTGAAGCATGACGTAATGGGGGGTGTTATCTCTTTTGTCGAAAATCAGCCGTTTTTGCTCGAACATTAAATGCCTCCAAATGGTATTTAATTAACTTCCCGGGGTGAAGAAACCCTTTTTGAGAACTCAGAGTGAGTAAATTGGCCATTTTCATGCACTTTTAACCATTCCATAAATCTTGTGTTTTGGGCCCCTGGAAGCATGAAAATCACTTTAAACATGCTAATTTTAGCTCTAACACTGATGATCCACCTACAAATGTGAACTGACGTTCAAAAATAAAACATTTGAAAACGGACCATTTTCCACATTTCTGAAGCATGACGTAATGGGGGGGTGTTATCTCTTTTGTCGAAAATCAGCCATTTTTGCTCGAACATTAAATGCCTCCAAATGGTATTTAATTAACTTCCCGAGCCCCTGGAAGCATGAAAATCACTTTAAACATGCTAATTTTAGCTCTAACACTGATGATCCACCTACAAATGTGAACTGACGTTCAAAAATAAAACATTTGAAAACGGACCATTTTCCACATTTCTGAAGCATGACGTAATGGGGGGGTGTTATCTCTTTTGTCGAAAATCAGCCGTTTTTGCTCGAACATTAAATGCCTCCAAATGGTATTTAATTAACTTCCCGGGGTGAAGAAACCCTTTTTGAGAACTCAGAGTGAGTAAATTGGCCATTTTCATGCACTTTTAACCATTCCATAAATCTTGTGTTTTGGGCCCCTGGAAGCATGAAAATCACTTTAAACATGCTAATTTTAGCTCTAACACTGATGATCCACCTACAAATGTGAACTGACGTTCAAAAATAAAACATTTGAAAACGGACCATTTTCCACATTTCTGAAGCATGACGTAATGGGGGGGTGTTATCTCTTTTGTCGAAAATCAGCCGTTTTTGCTCGAACATTAAATGCCTCCAAATGGTATTTAATTAACTTCCCGGGGTGAAGAAACCCTTTTTGAGAACTCAGAGTGAGTAAATTGGCCATTTTCATGCACTTTTAACCATTCCATAAATCTTGTGTTTTGGGCCCCTGGAAGCATGAAAATCACTTTAAACATGCTAATTTTAGCTCTAACACTGATGATCCACCTACAAATGTGAACTGACGTTCAAAAATAAAACATTTGAAAACGGACCATTTTCCACATTTCTGAAGCATGACGTAATGGGGGGGTGTTATCTCTTTTGTCGAAAATCAGCCGTTTTTGCTCGAACATTAAATGCCTCCAAATGGTATTTAATTAACTTCCCGAGCCCCTGGAAGCATGAAAATCACTTTAAACATGCTAATTTTAGCTCTAACACTGATGATCCACCTACAAATGTGAACTGACGTTCAAAAATAAAACATTTGAAAACGGACCATTTTCCACATTTCTGAAGCATGACGTAATGGGGGGGTGTTATCTCTTTTGTCGAAAATCAGCCGTTTTTGCTCGAACATTAAATGCCTCCAAATGGTATTTAATTAACTTCCCGGGGTGAAGAAACCCTTTTTGAGAACTCAGAGTGAGTAAATTGGCCATTTTCATGCACTTTTAACCATTCCATAAATCTTGTGTTTTGGGCCCCTGGAAGCATGAAAATCACTTTAAACATGCTAATTTTAGCTCTAACACTGATGATCCACCTACAAATGTGAACTGACGTTCAAAAATAAAACATTTGAAAACGGACCATTTTCCACATTTCTGAAGCATGACGTAATGGGGGGTGTTATCTCTTTTGTCGAAAATCAGCCGTTTTTGCTCGAACATTAAATGCCTCCAAATGGTATTTAATTAACTTCCCGGGGTGAAGAAACCCTTTTTGAGAACTCAGAGTGAGTAAATTGGCCATTTTCATGCACTTTTAACCATTCCATAAATCTTGTGTTTTGGGCCCCTGGAAGCATGAAAATCACTTTAAACATGCTAATTTTAGCTCTAACACTGATGATCCACCTACAAATGTGAACTGACGTTCAAAAATAAAACATTTGAAAACGGACCATTTTCCACATTTCTGAAGCATGACGTAATGGGGGGGTGTTATCTCTTTTGTCGAAAATCAGCCGTTTTTGCTCGAACATTAAATGCCTCCAAATGGTATTTAATTAACTTCCCGAGCCCCTGGAAGCATGAAAATCACTTTAAACATGCTAATTTTAGCTCTAACACTGATGATCCACCTACAAATGTGAACTGACGTTCAAAAATAAAACATTTGAAAACGGACCATTTTCCACATTTCTGAAGCATGACGTAATGGGGGGGTGTTATCTCTTTTGTCGAAAATCAGCCGTTTTTGCTCGAACATTAAATGCCTCCAAATGGTATTTAATTAACTTCCCGAGCCCCTGGAAGCATGAAAATCACTTTAAACATGCTAATTTTAGCTCTAACACTGATGATCCACCTACAAATGTGAACTGACGTTCAAAAATAAAACATTTGAAAACGGACCATTTTCCACATTTCTGAAGCATGACGTAATGGGGGGGTGTTATCTCTTTTGTCGAAAATCAGCCGTTTTTGCTCGAACATTAAATGCCTCCAAATGGTATTTAATTAACTTCCCGGGGTGAAGAAACCCTTTTTGAGAACTCAGAGTGAGTAAATTGGCCATTTTCATGCACTTTTAACCATTCCATAAATCTTGTGTTTTGGGCCCCTGGAAGCATGAAAATCACTTTAAACATGCTAATTTTAGCTCTAACACTGATGATCCACCTACAAATGTGAACTGACGTTCAAAAATAAAACATTTGAAAACGGACCATTTTCCACATTTCTGAAGCATGACGTAATGGGGGGGTGTTATCTCTTTTGTCGAAAATCAGCCGTTTTTGCTCGAACATTAAATGCCTCCAAATGGTATTTAATTAACTTCCCGGGGTGAAGAAACCCTTTTTGAGAACTCAGAGTGAGTAAATTGGCCATTTTCATGCACTTTTAACCATTCCATAAATCTTGTGTTTTGGGCCCCTGGAAGCATGAAAATCACTTTAAACATGCTAATTTTAGCTCTAACACTGATGATCCACCTACAAATGTGAACTGACGTTCAAAAATAAAACATTTGAAAACGGACCATTTTCCACATTTCTGAAGCATGACGTAATGGGGGGGTGTTATCTCTTTTGCGAAAATCAGCCGTTTTTGCTCGAACATTAAATGCCTCCAAATGGTATTTAATTAACTTCCCGAGCCCCTGGAAGCATGAAAATCACTTTAAACATGCTAATTTTAGCTCTAACACTGATGATCCACCTACAAATGTGAACTGACGTTCAAAAATAAAACATTTGAAAACGGACCATTTTCCACATTTCTGAAGCATGACGTAATGGGGGGGTGTTATCTCTTTTGTCGAAAATCAGCCGTTTTTGCTCGAACATTAAATGCCTCCAAATGGTATTTAATTAACTTCCCGGGGTGAAGAAACCCTTTTTGAGAACTCAGAGTGAGTAAATTGGCCATTTTCATGCACTTTTAACCATTCCATAAATCTTGTGTTTTGGGCCCCTGGAAGCATGAAAATCACTTTAAACATGCTAATTTTAGCTCTAACACTGATGATCCACCTACAAATGTGAACTGACGTTCAAAAATAAAACATTTGAAAACGGACCATTTTCCACATTTCTGAAGCATGACGTAATGGGGGGTGTTATCTCTTTTGTCGAAAATCAGCCGTTTTTGCTCGAACATTAAATGCCTCCAAATGGTATTTAATTAACTTCCCGGGGTGAAGAAACCCTTTTTGAGAACTCAGAGTGAGTAAATTGGCCATTTTCATGCACTTTTAACCATTCCATAAATCTTGTGTTTTGGGCCCCTGGAAGCATGAAAATCACTTTAAACATGCTAATTTTAGCTCTAACACTGATGATCCACCTACAAATGTGAACTGACGTTCAAAAATAAAACATTTGAAAACGGACCATTTTCCACATTTCTGAAGCATGACGTAATGGGGGGGTGTTATCTCTTTTGTCGAAAATCAGCCGTTTTTGCTCGAACATTAAATGCCTCCAAATGGTATTTAATTAACTTCCCGGGGTGAAGAAACCCTTTTTGAGAACTCAGAGTGAGTAAATTGGCCATTTTCATGCACTTTTAACCATTCCATAAATCTTGTGTTTTGGGCCCCTGGAAGCATGAAAATCACTTTAAACATGCTAATTTTAGCTCTAACACTGATGATCCACCTACAAATGTGAACTGACGTTCAAAAATAAAACATTTGAAAACGGACCATTTTCCACATTTCTGAAGCATGACGTAATGGGGGGGTGTTATCTCTTTTGTCGAAAATCAGCCGTTTTTGCTCGAACATTAAATGCCTCCAAATGGTATTTAATTAACTTCCCGGGGTGAAGAAACCCTTTTTGAGAACTCAGAGTGAGTAAATTGGCCATTTTCATGCACTTTTAACCATTCCATAAATCTTGTGTTTTGGGCCCCTGGAAGCATGAAAATCACTTTAAACATGCTAATTTTAGCTCTAACACTGATGATCCACCTACAAATGTGAACTGACGTTCAAAAATAAAACATTTGAAAACGGACCATTTTCCACATTTCTGAAGCATGACGTAATGGGGGGGTGTTATCTCTTTTGTCGAAAATCAGCCGTTTTTGCTCGAACATTAAATGCCTCCAAATGGTATTTAATTAACTTCCCGGGGTGAAGAAACCCTTTTTGAGAACTCAGAGTGAGTAAATTGGCCATTTTCATGCACTTTTAACCATTCCATAAATCTTGTGTTTTGGGCCCCTGGAAGCATGAAAATCACTTTAAACATGCTAATTTTAGCTCTAACACTGATGATCCACCTACAAATGTGAACTGACGTTCAAAAATAAAACATTTGAAAACGGACCATTTTCCACATTTCTGAAGCATGACGTAATGGGGGGGTGTTATCTCTTTTGTCGAAAATCAGCCGTTTTTGCTCGAACATTAAATGCCTCCAAATGGTATTTAATTAACTTCCCGAGCCCCTGGAAGCATGAAAATCACTTTAAACATGCTAATTTTAGCTCTAACACTGATGATCCACCTACAAATATAAACTGACGTTCAAAAATAAAACATTTGAAAACGGACCATTTTCCACATTTCTGAAGCATGACGTAATGGGGGGGTGTTATCTCTTTTGTCGAAAATCAGCCGTTTTTGCTCGAACATTAAATGCCTCCAAATGGTATTTAATTAACTTCCCGGGGTGAAGAAACCCTTTTTGAGAACTCAGAGTGAGTAAATTGGCCATTTTCATGCACTTTTAACCATTCCATAAATCTTGTGTTTTGGGCCCCTGGAAGCATGAAAATCACTTTAAACATGCTAATTTTAGCTCTAACACTGATGATCCACCTACGAATGTGAACTGACGTTCAAAAATAAAACATTTGAAAACGGACCATTTTCCACATTTCTGAAGCATGACGTAATGGGGGGGTGTTATCTCTTTTGTCGAAAATCAGCCGTTTTTGCTCGAACATTAAATGCCTCCAAATGGTATTTAATTAACTTCCCGAGCCCCTGGAAGCATGAAAATCACTTTAAACATGCTAATTTTAGCTCTAACACTGATGATCCACCTACAAATGTGAACTGACGTTCAAAAATAAAACATTTGAAAACGGACCATTTTCCACATTTCTGAAGCATGACGTAATGGGGGGGTGTTATCTCTTTTGTCGAAAATCAGCCGTTTTTGCTCGAACATTAAATGCCTCCAAATGGTATTTAATTAACTTCCCGAGCCCCTGGAAGCATGAAAATCACTTTAAACATGCTAATTTTAGCTCTAACACTGATGATCCACCTACAAATGTGAACTGACGTTCAAAAATAAAACATTTGAAAACGGACCATTTTCCACATTTCTGAAGCATGACGTAATGGGGGGGTGTTATCTCTTTTGTCGAAAATCAGCCGTTTTTGCTCGAACATTAAATGCCTCCAAATGGTATTTAATTAACTTCCCGGGGTGAAGAAACCCTTTTTGAGAACTCAGAGTGAGTAAATTGGCCATTTTCATGCACTTTTAACCATTCCATAAATCTTGTGTTTTGGGCCCCTGGAAGCATGAAAATCACTTTAAACATGCTAATTTTAGCTCTAACACTGATGATCCACCTACAAATGTGAACTGACGTTCAAAAATAAAACATTTGAAAACGGACCATTTTCCACATTTCTGAAGCATGACGTAATGGGGGGGTGTTATCTCTTTTGTCGAAAATCAGCCGTTTTTGCTCGAACATTAAATGCCTCCAAATGGTATTTAATTAACTTCCCGAGCCCCTGGAAGCATGAAAATCACTTTAAACATGCTAATTTTAGCTCTAACACTGATGATCCACCTACAAATGTGAACTGACGTTCAAAAATAAAACATTTGAAAACGGACCATTTTCCACATTTCTGAAGCATGACGTAATGGGGGGGTGTTATCTCTTTTGTCGAAAATCAGCCGTTTTTGCTCGAACATTAAATGCCTCCAAATGGTATTTAATTAACTTCCCGGGGTGAAGAAACCCTTTTTGAGAACTCAGAGTGAGTAAATTGGCCATTTTCATGCACTTTTAACCATTCCATAAATCTTGTGTTTTGGGCCCCTGGAAGCATGAAAATCACTTTAAACATGCTAATTTTAGCTCTAACACTGATGATCCACCTACAAATGTGAACTGACGTTCAAAAATAAAACATTTGAAAACGGACCATTTTCCACATTTCTGAAGCATGACGTAATGGGGGGGTGTTATCTCTTTTGTCGAAAATCAGCCGTTTTTGCTCGAACATTAAATGCCTCCAAATGGTATTTAATTAACTTCCCGAGCCCCTGGAAGCATTAAAATCACTTTAAACATGCTAATTTTAGCTCTAACACTGATGATCCACCTACAAATGTGAACTGACGTTCAAAAATAAAACATTTGAAAACGGACCATTTTCCACATTTCTGAAGCATGACGTAATGGGGGGGTGTTATCTCTTTTGTCGAAAATCAGCCGTTTTTGCTCGAACATTAAATGCCTCCAAATGGTATTTAATTAACCTCCCGAGCCCCTGGAAGCATGAAAATCACTTTAAACATGCTAATTTTAGCTCTAACACTGATGATCCACCTACAAATGTGAACTGACGTTCAAAAATAAAACATTTGAAAACGGACCATTTTCCACATTTCTGAAGCATGACGTAATGGGGGGGTGTTATCTCTTTTGTCGAAAATCAGCCGTTTTTGCTCGAACATTAAATGCCTCAAAATGGTATTTAATTAATTTCCCGAGCCCCTGGAAGCATGAAAATCACTTTAAACATGCTAATTTTAGCTCTAACACTGATGATCCACCTACAAATGTGAACTGACGATCAAAAATAAAACATTTGAAAACGGACCATTTTCCACATTTCTGAAGCATGACGTAATGGGGGGGTGTTATCTCTTTTGTCGAAAATCAGCCGTTTTTGCTCGAACATTAAATGCCTCCAAATGGTATTTAATTAACTTCCCGGGGTGAAGAAACCCTTTTTGAGAACTCAGAGTGAGTAAATTGGCCATTTTCATGCACTTTTAACCATTCCATAAATCTTGTGTTTTGGGCCCCTGGAAGCATGAAAATCACTTTAAACATGCTAATTTTAGCTCTAACACTGATGATCCACCTACAAATGTGAACTGACGTTCAAAAATAAAACATTTGAAAACGGACCATTTTCCACATTTCTGAAGCATGACGTAATGGGGGGGTGTTATCTCTTTTGTCGAAAATCAGCCGTTTTTGCTCGAACATTAAATGCCTCCAAATGGTATTTAATTAACTTCCCGAGCCCCTGGAAGCATGAAAATCACTTTAAATATGCTAATTTTAGCTCTAACACTGATGATCCACCTACAAATGTGAACTGACGTTCAAAAATAAAACATTTGAAAACGGACCATTTTCCACATTTCTGAAGCATGACGTAATGGGGGGGTGTTATCTCTTTTGTCGAAAATCAGCCGTTTTTGCTCGAACATTAAATGCCTCCAAATGGTATTTAATTAACTTCCCGAGCCCCTGGAAGCATGAAAATCACTTTAAACATGCTAATTTTAGCTCTAACACTGATGATCCACCTACAAATGTGAACTGACGTTCAAAAATAAAACATTTGAAAACGGACCATTTTCCACATTTCTGAAGCATGACGTAATGGGGGGGTGTTATCTCTTTTGTCGAAAATCAGCCGTTTTTGCTCGAACATTAAATGCCTCCAAATGGTATTTAATTAACTTCCCGGGGTGAAGAAACCCTTTTTGAGAACTCAGAGTGAGTAAATTGGCCATTTTCATGCACTTTTAACCATTCCATAAATCTTGTGTTTTGGGCCCCTGGAAGCATGAAAATCACTTTAAACATGCTAATTTTAGCTCTAACACTGATGATCCACCTACAAATGTGAACTGACGTTCAAAAATAAAACATTTGAAAACGGACCATTTTCCACATTTCTGAAGCATGACGTAATGGGGGGGTGTTATCTCTTTTGTCGAAAATCAGCCGTTTTTGCTCGAACATTAAATGCCTCCAAATGGTATTTAATTAACTTCCCGAGCCCCTGGAAGCATGAAAATCACTTTAAACATGCTAATTTTAGCTCTAACACTGATGATCCACCTACAAATGTGAACTGACGTTCAAAAATAAAACATTTGAAAACGGACCATTTTCCACATTTCTGAAGCATGACGTAATGGGGGGGTGTTATCTCTTTTGTCGAAAATCAGCCGTTTTTGCTCGAACATTAAATGCCTCCAAATGGTATTTAATTAACTTCCCGAGCCCCTGGAAGCATGAAAATCACTTTAAACATGCTAATTTTAGCTCTAACACTGATGATCCACCTACAAATGTGAATTGACGTTCAAAAATAAAACATTTGAAAACGGACCATTTTCCACATTTCTGAAGCATGACGTAATGGGGGGGTGTTATCTCTTTTGTCGAAAATCAGCCGTTTTTGCTCGAACATTAAATGCCTCCAAATGGTATTTAATTAACTTCCCGAGCCCCTGGAAGCATGAAAATCACTTTAAACATGCTAATTTTAGCTCTAACACTGATGATCCACCTACAAATGTGAACTGACGTTCAAAAATAAAACATTTGAAAACGGACCATTTTCCACATTTCTGAAGCATGACGTAATGGGGGGGGTGTTATCTCTTTTGTCGAAAATCAGCCGTTTTTGCTCGAACATTAAATGCCTCCAAATGGTATTCAATTAACTTCCCGGGGTGAAGAAACCCTTTTTGAGAACTCAGAGTGAGTAAATTGGCCATTTTCATGCACTTTTAACCATTCCATAAATCTTGTGTTTTGGGCCCCTGGAAGCATGAAAATCACTTTAAACATGCTAATTTTAGCTCTAACACTGATGATCCACCTACAAATGTGAACTGACGTTCAAAAATAAAACATTTGAAAACGGACCATTTTCCACATTTCTGAAGCATGACGTAATGGGGGGGTGTTATCTCTTTTGTCGAAAATCAGCCGTTTTTGCTCGAACATTAAATGCCTCCAAATGGTATTTAATTAACTTCCCGAGCCCCTGGAAGCATGAAAATCACTTTAAACATGCTAATTTTAGCTCTAACACTGATGATCCACCTACAAATGTGAACTGACGTTCAAAAATAAAACATTTGAAAACTGACCATTTTCCACATTTCTGAAGCATGACGTAATGGGGGGGTGTTATCTCTTTTGTCGAAAATCAGCCGTTTTTGCTCGAACATTAAATGCCTCCAAATGGTATTTAATTAACTTCCCGAGCCCCTGGAAGCATGAAAATCACTTTAAACATGCTAATTTTAGCTCTAACACTGATGATCCACCTACAAATGTGAACTGACGTTCAAAAATAAAACATTTGAAAACGGACCATTTTCCACATTTCTGAAGCATGACGTAATGGGGGGGTGTTATCTCTTTTGTCGAAAATCAGCCGTTTTTGCTCGAACATTAAATGCCTCCAAATGGTATTTAATTAACTTCCCGGGGTGAAGAAACCCTTTTTGAGAACTCAGAGTGAGTAAATTGGCCATTTTCATGCACTTTTAACCATTCCATAAATCTTGTGTTTTGGGCCCCTGGAAGCATGAAAATCACTTTAAACATGCTAATTTTAGCTCTAACACTGATGATCCACCTACAAATGTGAACTGACGTTCAAAAATAAAACATTTGAAAACGGACCATTTTCCACATTTCTGAAGCATGACGTAATGGGGGGGTGTTATCTCTTTTGTCGAAAATCAGCCGTTTTTGCTCGAACATTAAATGCCTCCAAATGGTATTTAATTAACTTCCCGAGCCCCTGGAAGCATGAAAATCACTTTAAACATGCTAATTTTAGCTCTAACACTGATGATCCACCTACAAATGTGAACTGACGTTCAAAAATAAAACATTTGAAAACGGACCATTTTCCACATTTCTGAAGCATGACGTAATGGGGGGGTGTTATCTCTTTTGTCGAAAATCAGCCGTTTTTGCTCGAACATTAAATGCCTCCAAATGGTATTTAATTAACTTCCCGAGCCCCTGGAAGCATGAAAATCACTTTAAACATGCTAATTTTAGCTCTAACACTGATGATCCACCTACAAATGTGAACTGACGTTCAAAAATAAAACATTTGAAAACGGACCATTTTCCACATTTCTGAAGCATGACGTAATGGGGGGGTGTTATCTCTTTTGTCGAAAATCAGCCGTTTTTGCTCGAACATTAAATGCCTCCAAATGGTATTTAATTAACTTCCCGGGGTGAAGAAACCCTTTTTGAGAACTCAGAGTGAGTAAATTGGCCATTTTCATGCACTTTTAACCATTCCATAAATCTTGTGTTTTGGGCCCCTGGAAGCATGAAAATCACTTTAAACATGCTAATTTTAGCTCTAACACTGATGATCCACCTACAAATGTGAACTGACGTTCAAAAATAAAACATTTGAAAACGGACCATTTTCCACATTTCTGAAGCATGACGTAATGGGGGGGTGTTATCTCTTTTGTCGAAAATCAGCCGTTTTTGCTCGAACATTAAATGCCTCCAAATGGTATTTAATTAACTTCCCGGGGTGAAGAAACCCTTTTTGAGAACTCAGAGTGAGTAAATTGGCCATTTTCATGCACTTTTAACCATTCCATAAATCTTGTGTTTTGGGCCCCTGGAAGCATGAAAATCACTTTAAACATGCTAATTTTAGCTCTAACACTGATGATCCACCTACAAATGTGAACTGACGTTCAAAAATAAAACATTTGAAAACGGACCATTTTCCACATTTCTGAAGCATGACGTAATGGGGGGGTGTTATCTCTTTTGTCGAAAATCAGCCGTTTTTGCTCGAACATTAAATGCCTCCAAATGGTATTTAATTAACTTCCCGAGCCCCTGGAAGCATGAAAATCACTTTAAACATGCTAATTTTAGCTCTAACACTGATGATCCACCTACAAATGTGAACTGACGTTCAAAAATAAAACATTTGAAAACGGACCATTTTCCACATTTCTGAAGCATGACGTAATGGGGGGGTGTTATCTCTTTTGTCGAAAATCAGCCGTTTTTGCTCGAACATTAAATGCCTCCAAATGGTATTTAATTAACTTCCCGGGGTGAAGAAACCCTTTTTGAGAACTCAGAGTGAGTAAATTGGCCATTTTCATGCACTTTTAACCATTCCATAAATCTTGTGTTTTGGGCCCCTGGAAGCATGAAAATCACTTTAAACATGCTAATTTTAGCTCTAACACTGATGATCCACCTACAAATGTGAACTGACGTTCAAAAATAAAACATTTGAAAACGGACCATTTTCCACATTTCTGAAGCATGACGTAATGGGGGGTGTTATCTCTTTTGTCGAAAATCAGCCGTTTTTGCTCGAACATTAAATGCCTCCAAATGGTATTTAATTAACTTCCCGGGGTGAAGAAACCCTTTTTGAGAACTCAGAGTGAGTAAATTGGCCATTTTCATGCACTTTTAACCATTCCATAAATCTTGTGTTTTGGGCCCCTGGAAGCATGAAAATCACTTTAAACATGCTAATTTTAGCTCTAACACTGATGATCCACCTACAAATGTGAACTGACGTTCAAAAATAAAACATTTGAAAACGGACCATTTTCCACATTTCTGAAGCATGACGTAATGGGGGGGTGTTATCTCTTTTGTCGAAAATCAGCCGTTTTTGCTCGAACATTAAATGCCTCCAAATGGTATTTAATTAACTTCCCGGGGTGGAGAAACCCTTTTTGAGAACTCAGAGTGAGTAAATTGGCCATTTTCATGCACTTTTAACCATTCCATAAATCTTGTGTTTTGGGCCCCTGGAAGCATGAAAATCACTTTAAACATGCTAATTTTAGCTCTAACACTGATGATCCACCTACAAATGTGAACTGACGTTCAAAAATAAAACATTTGAAAACGGACCATTTTCCACATTTCTGAAGCATGACGTAATGGGGGGGTGTTATCTCTTTTGTCAAAAATCAGCCGTTTTTGCTCGAACATTAAATGCCTCCAAATGGTATTTAATTAACTTCCCGAGCCCCTGGAAGCATGAAAATCACTTTAAACATGCTAATTTTAGCTCTAACACTGATGATCCACCTACAAATGTGAACTGACGTTCAAAAATAAAACATTTGAAAACGGACCATTTTCCACATTTCTGAAGCATGACGTAATGGGGGGGTGTTATCTCTTTTGTCGAAAATCAGCCGTTTTTGCTCGAACATTAAATGCCTCCAAATGGTATTTAATTAACTTCCCGAGCCCCTGGAAGCATGAAAATCACTTTAAACATGCTAATTTTAGCTCTAACACTGATGATCCACCTACAAATGTGAACTGACGTTCAAAAATAAAACATTTGAAAACGGACCATTTTCCACATTTCTGAAGCATGACGTAATGGGGGGGTGTTATCTCTTTTGTCGAAAATCAGCCGTTTTTGCTCGAACATTAAATGCCTCCAAATGGTATTTAATTAACTTCCCGAGCCCCTGGAAGCATGAAAATCACTTTAAACATGCTAATTTTAGCTCTAACACTGATGATCCACCTACAAATGTGAACTGACGTTCAAAAATAAAACATTTGAAAACGGACCATTTTCCACATTTCTGAAGCATGACGTAATGGGGGGGTGTTATCTCTTTTGTCGAAAATCAGCCGTTTTTGCTCGAACATTAAATGCCTCCAAATGGTATTTAATTAACTTCCCGGGGCGAAGAAACCCTTTTTGAGAACTCAGAGTGAGTAAATTGGCCATTTTCATGCACTTTTAATCATTCCATAAATCTTGTGTTTTGGGCCCCTGGAAGCATGAAAATCACTTTAAACATGCTAATTTTAGCTCTAACACTGATGATCCACCTACAAATGTGAACTGACGTTCAAAAATAAAACATTTGAAAACGGACCATTTTCCACATTTCTGAAGCATGACGTAATGGGGGAGTGTTATCTCTTTTGTCGAAAATCAGCCGTTTTTGCTCGAACATTAAATGCCTCCAAATGGTATTTAATTAACTTCCCGAGCCCCTGAAAGCATGAAAATCACTTTAAACATGCTAATTTTAGCTCTAACACTGATGATCCACCTACAAATGTGAACTGACGTTCAAAAATAAAACATTTGAAAACGGACCATTTTCCACATTTCTGAAGCATGACGTAATGGGGGGGTGTTATCTCTTTTGTCGAAAATCAGCCGTTTTTGCTCGAACATTAAATGCCTCCAAATGGTATTTAATTAACTTCCCGGGGTGAAGAAACCCTTTTTGAGAACTCAGAGTGAGTAAATTGGCCATTTTCATGCACTTTTAACCATTCCATAAATCTTGTGTTTTGGGCCCCTGGAAGCATGAAAATCACTTTAAACATGCTAATTTTAGCTCTAACACTGATGATCCACCTATAAATGTGAACTGACGTTCAAAAATAAAACATTTGAAAACGGACCATTTTCCACATTTCTGAAGCATGACGTAATGGGGGGGTGTTATCTCTTTTGTCGAAAATCAGCCGTTTTTGCTCGAACATTAAATGCCTCCAAATGGTATTTAATTAACTTCCCGAGCCCCTGGAAGCATGAAAATCACTTTAAACATGCTAATTTTAGCTCTAACACTGATGATCCACCTACAAATGTGAACTGACGTTCAAAAATAAAACATTTGAAAACGGACCATTTTCCACATTTCTGAAGCATGACGTAATGGGGGGGTGTTATCTCTTTTGTCGAAAATCAGCCGTTTTTGCTCGAACATTAAATGCCTCCAAATGGTATTTAATTAACTTCCCGAGCCCCTGGAAGCATGAAAATCACTTTAAACATGCTAATTTTAGCTCTAACACTGATGATCCACCTACAAATGTGAACTGACGTTCAAAAATAAAACATTTGAAAACGGACCATTTTCCACATTTCTGAAGCATGACGTAATCGGGGGGTGTTATCTCTTTTGTCGAAAATCAGCCGTTTTTGCTCGAACATTAAATGCCTCCAAATGGTATTTAATTAACTTCCCGAGCCCCTGGAAGCATGAAAATCACTTTAAACATGCTAATTTTAGCTCTAACACTGATGATCAACCTACAAATGTGAACTGACGTTCAAAAATAAAACATTTGAAAACGGACCATTTTCCACATTTCTGAAGCATGACGTAATGGGGGGGTGTTATCTCTTTTGTCGAAAATCTGCCGTTTTTGCTCGAACATTAAATGCCTCCAAATGGTATTTAATTAACTTCCCGAGCCCCTGGAAGCATGAAAATCACTTTAAACATGCTAATTTTAGCTCTAACACTGATGATCCACCTACAAATGTGAACTGACGTTCAAAAATAAAACATTTGAAAACGGACCATTTTCCACATTTCTGAAGCATGACGTAATGGGGGGGTGTTATCTCTTTTGTCGAAAATCAGCCGTTTTTGCTCGAACATTAAATGCCTCCAAATGGTATTTAATTAACTTCCCGAGCCCCTGGAAGCATGAAAATCACTTTAAACATGCTAATTTTAGCTCTAACACTGATGATCCACCTACAAATGTGAACTGACGTTCAAAAATAAAACATTTGAAAACGGACCATTTTCCACATTTCTGAAGCATGACGTAATGGGGGGGTGTTATCTCTTTTGTCGAAAATCAGCCGTTTTTGCTCGAACATTAAATGCCTGCAAATGGTATTTAATTAACTTCCCGGGGTGAAGAAACCCTTTTTGAGAACTCAGAGTGAGTAAATTGGCCATTTTCATGCACTTTTAACCATTCCATAAATCTTGTGTTTTGGGCCCCTGGAAGCATGAAAATCACTTTAAACATGCTAATTTTAGCTCTAACACTGATGATCCACCTACAAATGTGAACTGACGTTCAAAAATAAAACATTTGAAAACGGACCATTTTCCACATTTCTGAAGCATGACGTAATGGGGGGGTGTTATCTCTTTTGTCGAAAATCAGCCGTTTTTGCTCGAACATTAAATGCCTCCAAATGGTATTTAATTAACTTCCCGAGCCCCTGGAAGCATGAAAATCACTTTAAACATGCTAATTTTAGCTTTAACACTGATGATCCACCTACAAATGTGAACTCACGTTCAAAAATAAAACATTTGAAAACGGACCATTTTCCACATTTCTGAAGCATGACGTAATGGGGGGGTGTTATCTCTTTTGTCGAAAATCAGCCGTTTTTGCTCGAACATTAAATGCCTCCAAATGGTATTTAATTAACTTCCCGAGCCCCTGGAAGCATGAAAATCACTTTAAACATGCTAATTTTAGCTCTAACACTGATGATCCACCTACAAATGTGAACTGACGTTCAAAAATAAAACATTTGAAAACGGACCATTTTCCACATTTCTGAAGCATGACGTAATGGGGGGGTGTTATCTCTTTTGTCGAAAATCAGCCGTTTTTGCTCGAACATTAAATGCCTCCAAATGGTATTTAATTAACTTCCCGGGGTGAAGAAACCCTTTTTGAGAACTCAGAGTGAGTAAATTGGCCATTTTCATGCACTTTTAACCATTCCATAAATCTTGTGTTTTGGGCCCCTGGAAGCATGAAAATCACTTTAAACATGCTAATTTTAGCTCTAACACTGATGATCCACCTACAAATGTGAACTGACGTTCAAAAATAAAACATTTGAAAACGGACCATTTTCCACATTTCTGAAGCATGACGTAATGGGGGGGTGTTATCTCTTTTGTCGAAAATCAGCCGTTTTTGCTCGAACATTAAATGCCTCCAAATGGTATTTAATTAACTTCCCGAGCCCCTGGAAGCATGAAAATCACTTTAAACATGCTAATTTTAGCTCTAACACTGATGATCCACCTACAAATGTGAACTGACGTTCAAAAATAAAACATTTGAAAACGGACCATTTTCCACATTTCTGAAGCATGACGTAATGGGGGGGTGTTATCTCTTTTGTCGAAAATCAGCCGTTTTTGCTCGAACATTAAATGCCTCCAAATGGTATTTAATTAACTTCCCGAGCCCCTGGAAGCATGAAAATCACTTTAAACATGCTAATTTTAGCTCTAACACTGATGATCCACCTACAAATGTGAACTGACGTTCAAAAATAAAACATTTGAAAACGGACCATTTTCCACATTTCTGAAGCATGACGTAATGGGGGGGTGTTATCTCTTTTGTCGAAAATCAGCCGTTTTTGCTCGAACATTAAATGCCTCCAAATGGTATTTAATTAACTTCCCGGGGTGAAGAAACCCTTTTTGAGAACTCAGAGTGAGTAAATTGGCCATTTTCATGCACTTTTAACCATTCCATAAATCTTGTGTTTTGGGCCCCTGGAAGCATGAAAATCACTTTAAACATGCTAATTTTAGCTCTAACACTGATGATCCACCTACAAATGTGAACTGACGTTCAAAAATAAAACATTTGAAAACGGACCATTTTCCACATTTCTGAAGCATGACGTAATGGGGGGGTGTTATCTCTTTTGTCGAAAATCAGCCGTTTTTGCTCGAACATTAAATGCCTCCAAATGGTATTTAATTAACTTCCCGGGGCGAAGAAACCCTTTTTGAGAACTCAGAGTGAGTAAATTGGCCATTTTCATGCACTTTTAATCATTCCATAAATCTTGTGTTTTGGGCCCCTGGAAGCATGAAAATCACTTTAAACATGCTAATTTTAGCTCTAACACTGATGATCCACCTACAAATGTGAACTGACGTTCAAAAATAAAACATTTGAAAACGGACCATTTTCCACATTTCTGAAGCATGACGTAATGGGGGAGTGTTATCTCTTTTGTCGAAAATCAGCCGTTTTTGCTCGAACATTAAATGCCTCCAAATGGTATTTAATTAACTTCCCGAGCCCCTGAAAGCATGAAAATCACTTTAAACATGCTAATTTTAGCTCTAACACTGATGATCCACCTACAAATGTGAACTGACGTTCAAAAATAAAACATTTGAAAACTGACCATTTTCCACATTTCTGAAGCATGACGTAATGGGGGGGTGTTATCTCTTTTGTCGAAAATCAGCCGTTTTTGCTCGAACATTAAATGCCTCCAAATGGTATTTAATTAACTTCCCGGGGTGAAGAAACCCTTTTTGAGAACTCAGAGTGAGTAAATTGGCCATTTTCATGCACTTTTAACCATTCCATAAATCTTGTGTTTTGGGCCCCTGGAAGCATGAAAATCACTTTAAACATGCTAATTTTAGCTCTAACACTGATGATCCACCTATAAATGTGAACTGACGTTCAAAAATAAAACATTTGAAAACGGACCATTTTCCACATTTCTGAAGCATGACGTAATGGGGGGGTGTTATCTCTTTTGTCGAAAATCAGCCGTTTTTGCTCGAACATTAAATGCCTCCAAATGGTATTTAATTAACTTCCCGAGCCCCTGGAAGCATGAAAATCACTTTAAACATGCTAATTTTAGCTCTAACACTGATGATCCACCTACAAATGTGAACTGACGTTCAAAAATAAAACATTTGAAAACGGACCATTTTCCACATTTCTGAAGCATGACGTAATGGGGGGGTGTTATCTCTTTTGTCGAAAATCAGCCGTTTTTGCTCGAACATTAAATGCCTCCAAATGGTATTTAATTAACTTCCCGAGCCCCTGGAAGCATGAAAATCACTTTAAACATGCTAATTTTAGCTCTAACACTGATGATCCACCTACAAATGTGAACTGACGTTCAAAAATAAAACATTTGAAAACGGACCATTTTCCACATTTCTGAAGCATGACGTAATCGGGGGGTGTTATCTCTTTTGTCGAAAATCAGCCGTTTTTGCTCGAACATTAAATGCCTCCAAATGGTATTTAATTAACTTCCCGAGCCCCTGGAAGCATGAAAATCACTTTAAACATGCTAATTTTAGCTCTAACACTGATGATCAACCTACAAATGTGAACTGACGTTCAAAAATAAAACATTTGAAAACGGACCATTTTCCACATTTCTGAAGCATGACGTAATGGGGGGGTGTTATCTCTTTTGTCGAAAATCTGCCGTTTTTGCTCGAACATTAAATGCCTCCAAATGGTATTTAATTAACTTCCCGAGCCCCTGGAAGCATGAAAATCACTTTAAACATGCTAATTTTAGCTCTAACACTGATGATCCACCTACAAATGTGAACTGACGTTCAAAAATAAAACATTTGAAAACGGACCATTTTCCACATTTCTGAAGCATGACGTAATGGGGGGGTGTTATCTCTTTTGTCGAAAATCAGCCGTTTTTGCTCGAACATTAAATGCCTCCAAATGGTATTTAATTAACTTCCCGAGCCCCTGGAAGCATGAAAATCACTTTAAACATGCTAATTTTAGCTCTAACACTGATGATCCACCTACAAATGTGAACTGACGTTCAAAAATAAAACATTTGAAAACGGACCATTTTCCACATTTCTGAAGCATGACGTAATGGGGGGGTGTTATCTCTTTTGTCGAAAATCAGCCGTTTTTGCTCGAACATTAAATGCCTGCAAATGGTATTTAATTAACTTCCCGGGGTGAAGAAACCCTTTTTGAGAACTCAGAGTGAGTAAATTGGCCATTTTCATGCACTTTTAACCATTCCATAAATCTTGTGTTTTG
Source organism: Lissotriton vulgaris (assembly GCF_964263255.1). NCBI lineage: Eukaryota > Metazoa > Chordata > Amphibia > Caudata > Salamandridae > Lissotriton > Lissotriton vulgaris. The sequence goes on from NW_028251275.1 coordinate 40,005, forward strand.
GGCCCCTGGAAGCATGAAAATCACTTTAAACATGCTAATTTTAGCTCTAACACTGATGATCCACCTACAAATGTGAACTGACGTTCAAAAATAAAACATTTGAAAACGGACCATTTTCCACATTTCTGAAGCATGACGTAATGGGGGGGTGTTATCTCTTTTGTCGAAAATCAGCCGTTTTTGCTCGAACATTAAATGCCTCCAAATGGTATTTAATTAACTTCCCGAGCCCCTGGAAGCATGAAAATCACTTTAAACATGCTAATTTTAGCTTTAACACTGATGATCCACCTACAAATGTGAACTCACGTTCAAAAATAAAACATTTGAAAACGGACCATTTTCCACATTTCTGAAGCATGACGTAATGGGGGGGTGTTATCTCTTTTGTCGAAAATCAGCCGTTTTTGCTCGAACATTAAATGCCTCCAAATGGTATTTAATTAACTTCCCGAGCCCCTGGAAGCATGAAAATCACTTTAAACATGCTAATTTTAGCTCTAACACTGATGATCCACCTACAAATGTGAACTGACGTTCAAAAATAAAACATTTGAAAACGGACCATTTTCCACATTTCTGAAGCATGACGTAATGGGGGGGTGTTATCTCTTTTGTCGAAAATCAGCCGTTTTTGCTCGAACATTAAATGCCTCCAAATGGTATTTAATTAACTTCCCGGGGTGAAGAAACCCTTTTTGAGAACTCAGAGTGAGTAAATTGGCCATTTTCATGCACTTTTAACCATTCCATAAATCTTGTGTTTTGGGCCCCTGGAAGCATGAAAATCACTTTAAACATGCTAATTTTAGCTCTAACACTGATGATCCACCTACAAATGTGAACTGACGTTCAAAAATAAAACATTTGAAAACGGACCATTTTCCACATTTCTGAAGCATGACGTAATGGGGGGGTGTTATCTCTTTTGTCGAAAATCAGCCGTTTTTGCTCGAACATTAAATGCCTCCAAATGGTATTTAATTAACTTCCCGAGCCCCTGGAAGCATGAAAATCACTTTAAACATGCTAATTTTAGCTCTAACACTGATGATCCACCTACAAATGTGAACTGACGTTCAAAAATAAAACATTTGAAAACGGACCATTTTCCACATTTCTGAAGCATGACGTAATGGGGGGGGTGTTATCTCTTTTGTCGAAAATCAGCCGTTTTTGCTCGAACATTAAATGCCTCCAAATGGTATTTAATTAACTTCCCGAGCCCCTGGAAGCATGAAAATCACTTTAAACATGCTAATTTTAGCTCTAACACTGATGATCCACCTACAAATGTGAACTGACGTTCAAAAATAAAACATTTGAAAACGGACCATTTTCCACATTTCTGAAGCATGACGTAATGGGGGGGTGTTATCTCTTTTGTCGAAAATCAGCCGTTTTTGCTCGAACATTAAATGCCTCCAAATGGTATTTAATTAACTTCCCGAGCCCCTGGAAGCATGAAAATCACTTTAAACATGCTAATTTTAGCTCTAACACTGATGATCCACCTACAAATGTGAACTGACGTTCAAAAATAAAACATTTGAAAACGGACCATTTTCCACATTTCTGAAGCATGACGTAATGGGGGGGTGTTATCTCTTTTGTCGAAAATCAGCCGTTTTTGCTCGAACATTAAATGCCTCCAAATGGTATTTAATTAACTTCCCGAGCCCCTGGAAGCATGAAAATCACTTTAAACATGCTAATTTTAGCTCTAACACTGATGATCCACCTACAAATGTGAACTGACGTTCAAAAATAAAACATTTGAAAACGGACCATTTTCCACATTTCTGAAGCATGACGTAATGGGGGGGTGTTATCTCTTTTGTCGAAAATCAGCCGTTTTTGCTCGAACATTAAATGCCTCCAAATGGTATTTAATTAACTTCCCGAGCCCCTGGAAGCATGAAAATCACTTTAAACATGCTAATTTTAGCTCTAACACTGATGATCCACCTACAAATGTGAACTGACGTTCAAAAATAAAACATTTGAAAACGGACCATTTTCCACATTTCTGAAGCATGACGTAATGGGGGGGTGTTATCTCTTTTGTCGAAAATCAGCCGTTTTTGCTCGAACATTAAATGCCTCCAAATGGTATTTAATTAACTTCCCGGGGTGAAGAAACCCTTTTTGAGAACTCAGAGTGAGTAAATTGGCCATTTTCATGCACTTTTAACCATTCCATAAATCTTGTGTTTTGGGCCCCTGGAAGCATGAAAATCACTTTAAACATGCTAATTTTAGCTCTAACACTGATGATCCACCTACAAATGTGAACTGACGTTCAAAAATAAAACATTTGAAAACGGACCATTTTCCACATTTCTGAAGCATGACGTAATGGGGGGGTGTTATCTCTTTTGTCGAAAATCAGCCGTTTTTGCTCGAACATTAAATGCCTCCAAATGGTATTTAATTAACTTCCCGAGCCCCTGGAAGCATGAAAATCACTTTAAACATGCTAATTTTAGCTTTAACACTGATGATCCACCTACAAATGTGAACTCACGTTCAAAAATAAAACATTTGAAAACGGACCATTTTCCACATTTCTGAAGCATGACGTAATGGGGGGGTGTTATCTCTTTTGTCGAAAATCAGCCGTTTTTGCTCAAACATTAAATGCCTCCAAATGGTATTTAATTAACTTCCCGAGCCCCTGGAAGCATGAAAATCACTTTAAACATGCTAATTTTAGCTCTAACACTGATGATCCACCTACAAATGTGAACTGACGTTCAAAAATAAAACATTTGAAAACGGACCATTTTCCACATTTCTGAAGCATGACGTAATGGGGGGGTGTTATCTCTTTTGTCGAAAATCAGCCGTTTTTGCTCGAACATTAAATGCCTCCAAATGGTATTTAATTAACTTCCCGGGGTGAAGAAACCCTTTTTGAGAACTCAGAGTGAGTAAATTGGCCATTTTCATGCACTTTTAACCATTCCATAAATCTTGTGTTTTGGGCCCCTGGAAGCATGAAAATCACTTTAAACATGCTAATTTTAGCTCTAACACTGATGATCCACCTACAAATGTGAACTGACGTTCAAAAATAAAACATTTGAAAACGGACCATTTTCCACATTTCTGAAGCATGACGTAATGGGGGGGTGTTATCTCTTTTGTCGAAAATCAGCCGTTTTTGCTCGAACATTAAATGCCTCCAAATGGTATTTAATTAACTTCCCGAGCCCCTGGAAGCATGAAAATCACTTTAAACATGCTAATTTTAGCTCTAACACTGATGATCCACCTACAAATGTGAACTGACGTTCAAAAATAAAACATTTGAAAACGGACCATTTTCCACATTTCTGAAGCATGACGTAATGGGGGGGTGTTATCTCTTTTGTCGAAAATCAGCCGTTTTTGCTCGAACATTAAATGCCTCCAAATGGTATTTAATTAACTTCCCGAGCCCCTGGAAGCATGAAAATCACTTTAAACATGCTAATTTTAGCTCTAACACTGATGATCCACCTACAAATGTGAACTGACGTTCAAAAATAAAACATTTGAAAACGGACCATTTTCCACATTTCTGAAGCATGACGTAATGGGGGGGTGTTATCTCTTTTGTCGAAAATCAGCCGTTTTTGCTCGAACATTAAATGCCTCCAAATGGTATTTAATTAACTTCCCGAGCCCCTGGAAGCATGAAAATCACTTTAAACATGCTAATTTTAGCTCTAACACTGATGATCCACCTACAAATGTGAACTGACGTTCAAAAATAAAACATTTGAAAACGGACCATTTTCCACATTTCTGAAGCATGACGTAATGGGGGGGTGTTATCTCTTTTGTCGAAAATCAGCCGTTTTTGCTCGAACATTAAATGCCTCCAAATGGTATTTAATTAACTTCCCGAGCCCCTGGAAGCATGAAAATCACTTTAAACATGCTAATTTTAGCTCTAACACTGATGATCCACCTACAAATGTGAACTGACGTTCAAAAATAAAACATTTGAAAACGGACCATTTTCCACATTTCTGAAGCATGACGTAATGGGGGGGTGTTATCTCTTTTGTCGAAAATCAGCCGTTTTTGCTCGAACATTAAATGCCTCCAAATGGTATTTAATTAACTTCCCGGGGTGAAGAAACCCTTTTTGAGAACGCAGAGTGAGTAAATTGGCCATTTTCATGCACTTTTAACCATTCCATAAATCTTGTGTTTTGGGCCCCTGGAAGCATGAAAATCACTTTAAACATGCTAATTTTAGCTCTAACACTGATGATCCACCTACAAATGTGAACTGACGTTCAAAAATAAAACATTTGAAAACGGATCATTTTCCACATTTCTGAAGCATGACGTAATGGGGGGGTGTTATCTCTTTTGTCGAAAATCAGCCGTTTTTGCTCGAACATTAAATGCCTCCAAATGGTATTTAATTAACTTCCCGAGCCCCTGGAAGCATGAAAATCACTTTAAACATGCTAATTTTAGCTCTAACACTGATGATCCACCTACAAATGTGAACTGACGTTCAAAAATAAAACATTTGAAAACGGACCATTTTCCACATTTCTGAAGCATGACGTAATGGGGGGGTGTTATCTCTTTTGTCGAAAATCAGCCGTTTTTGCTCGAACATTAAATGCCTCCAAATGGTATTTAATTAACTTCCCGGGGTGAAGAAACCCTTTTTGAGAACTCAGAGTGAGTAAATTGGCCATTTTCATGCACTTTTAACCATTCCATAAATCTTGTGTTTTGGGCCCCTGGAAGCATGAAAATCACTTTAAACATGCTAATTTTAGCTCTAACACTGATGATCCACCTACAAATGTGAACTGCCGTTCAAAAATAAAACATTTGAAAACGGACCATTTTCCACATTTCTGAAGCATGACGTAATGGGGGGGTGTTATCTCTTTTGTCGAAAATCAGCCGTTTTTGCTCGAACATTAAATGCCTCCAAATGGTATTTCATTAACTTCCCGAGCCCCTGGAAGCATGAAAATCACTTTAAACATGCTAATTTTAGCTCTAACACTGATGATCCACCTACAAATGTGAACTGACGTTCAAAAATAAAACATTTGAAAACGGACCATTTTCCACATTTCTGAAGCATGACGTAATGGGGGGGTGTTATCTCTTTTGTCGAAAATCAGCCGTTTTTGCTCGAACATTAAATGCCTCCAAATGGTATTTAATTAACTTCCCGGGGTGAAGAAACCCTTTTTGAGAACTCAGAGTGAGTAAATTGGCCATTTTCATGCACTTTTAACCATTCCATAAATCTTGTGTTTTGGGCCCCTGGAAGCATGAAAATCACTTTAAACATGCTAATTTTAGCTCTAACACTGATGATCCACCTACAAATGTGAACTGACGTTCAAAAATAAAACATTTGAAAACGGACCATTTTCCACATTTCTGAAGCATGACGTAATGGGGGGGTGTTATCTCTTTTGTCGAAAATCAGCCGTTTTTGCTCGAACATTAAATGCCTCCAAATGGTATTTAATTAACTTCCCGGGGTGAAGAAACCCTTTTTGAGAACTCAGAGTGAGTAAATTGGCCATTTTCATGCACTTTTAACCATTCCATAAATCTTGTGTTTTGGGCCCCTGGAAGCATGAAAATCACTTTAAACATGCTAATTTTAGCTCTAACACTGATGATCCACCTACAAATGTGAACTGACGTTCAAAAATAAAACATTTGAAAACGGACCATTTTCCACATTTCTGAAGCATGACGTAATGGGGGGGTGTTATCTCTTTTGTCGAAAATCAGCCGTTTTTGCTCGAACATTAAATGCCTCCAAATGGTATTTAATTAACTTCCCGAGCCCCTGGAAGCATGAAAATCACTTTAAACATGCTAATTTTAGCTCTAACACTGATGATCCACCTACAAATGTGAACTGACGTTCAAAAATAAAACATTTGAAAACGGACCATTTTCCACATTTCTGAAGCATGACGTAATGGGGGGGTGTTATCTCTTTTGTCGAAAATCAGCCGTTTTTGCTCGAACATTAAATGCCTCCAAATGGTATTTAATTAACTTCCCGAGCCCCTGGAAGCATGAAAATCACTTTAAACATGCTAATTTTAGCTCTAACACTGATGATCCACCTACAAATGTGAACTGACGTTCAAAAATAAAACATTTGAAAACGGACCATTTTCCACATTTCTGAAGCATGACGTAATGGGGGGGTGTTATCTCTTTTGTCGAAAATCAGCCGTTTTTGCTCGAACATTAAATGCCTCCAAATGGTATTTAATTAACTTCCCGAGCCCCTGGAAGCATGAAAATCACTTTAAACATGCTAATTTTAGCTCTAACACTGATGATCCACCTACAAATGTGAACTGACGTTCAAAAATAAAACATTTGAAAACGGACCATTTTCCACATTTCTGAAGAATGACGTAATGGGGGGGTGTTATCTCTTTTGTCGAAAATCAGCCGTTTTTGCTCGAACATTAAATGCCTCCAAATGGTATTTAATTAACTTCCCGAGCCCCTGGAAGCATGAAAATCACTTTAAACATGCTAATTTTAGCTCTAACACTGATGATCCACCTACAAATGTGAACTGACGTTCAAAAATAAAACATTTGAAAACGGACCATTTTCCACATTTCTGAAGCATGACGTAATGGGGGGGTGTTATCTCTTTTGTCGAAAATCAGCCGTTTTTGCTCGAACATTAAATGCCTCCAAATGGTATTTAATTAACTTCCCGAGCCCCTGGAAGCATGAAAATCACTTTAAACATGCTAATTTTAGCTCTAACACTGATGATCCACCTACAAATGTGAACTGACGTTCAAAAATAAAACATTTGAAAACGGACCATTTTCCACATTTCTGAAGCATGACGTAATGGGGGGGTGTTATCTCTTTTGTCGAAAATCAGCCGTTTTTGCTCGAACATTAAATGCCTCCAAATGGTATTTAATTAACTTCCCGGGGTGAAGAAACCCTTTTTGAGAACTCAGAGTGAGTAAATTGGCCATTTTCATGCACTTTTAACCATTCCATAAATCTTGTGTTTTGGGCCCCTGGAAGCATGAAAATCACTTTAAACATGCTAATTTTAGCTCTAACACTGATGATCCACCTACAAATGTGAACTGACGTTCAAAAATAAAACATTTGAAAACGGATCATTTTCCACATTTCTGAAGCATGACGTAATGGGGGGGTGTTATCTCTTTTGTCGAAAATCAGCCGTTTTTGCTCGAACATTAAATGCCTCCAAATGGTATTTAATTAACTTCCAGAGCCCCTGGAAGCATGAAAATCACTTTAAACATGCTAATTTTAGCTCTAACACTGATGATCCACCTACAAATGTGAACTGACGTTCAAAAATAAAACATTTGAAAACGGACCATTTTCCACATTTCTGAAGCATGACGTAATGGGGGGGTGTTATCTCTTTTGTCGAAAATCAGCCGTTTTTGCTCGAACATTAAATGCCTCCAAATGGTATTTAATTAACTTCCCGAGCCCCTGGAAGCATGAAAATCACTTTAAACATGCTAATTTTAGCTCTAACACTGATGATCCACCTACAAATGTGAACTGACGTTCAAAAATAAAACATTTGAAAACTGAACATTTTCCACATTTCTGAAGCATGACGTAATGGGGGGGTGTTATCTCTTTTGTCGAAAATCAGCCGTTTTTGCTCGAACATTAAATGCCTGCAAATGGTATTTAATTAACTTCCCGGGGTGAAGAAACCCTTTTTGAGAACTCAGAGTGAGTAAATTGGCCATTTTCATGCACTTTTAACCATTCCATAAATCTTGTGTTTTGGGCCCCTGGAAGCATGAAAATCACTTTAAACATGCTAATTTTAGCTCTAACACTGATGATCCACCTACAAATGTGAACTGACGTTCAAAAATAAAACATTTGAAAACGGACCATTTTCCACATTTCTGAAGCATGACGTAATGGGGGGGTGTTATCTCTTTTGTCGAAAATCAGCCGTTTTTGCTCGAACATTAAATGCCTCCAAATGGTATTTAATTAACTTCCCGAGCCCCTGGAAGCATGAAAATCACTTTAAACATGCTAATTTTAGCTTTAACACTGATGATCCACCTACAAATGTGAACTCACGTTCAAAAATAAAACATTTGAAAACGGACCATTTTCCACATTTCTGAAGCATGACGTAATGGGGGGGTGTTATCTCTTTTGTCGAAAATCAGCCGTTTTTGCTCGAACATTAAATGCCTCCAAATGGTATTTAATTAACTTCCCGAGCCCCTGGAAGCATGAAAATCACTTTAAACATGCTAATTTTAGCTCTAACACTGATGATCCACCTACAAATGTGAACTGACGTTCAAAAATAAAACATTTGAAAACGGACCATTTTCCACATTTCTGAAGCATGACGTAATGGGGGGGTGTTATCTCTTTTGTCGAAAATCAGCCGTTTTTGCTCGAACATTAAATGCCTCCAAATGGTATTTAATTAACTTCCCGGGGTGAAGAAACCCTTTTTGAGAACTCAGAGTGAGTAAATTGGCCATTTTCATGCACTTTTAACCATTCCATAAATCTTGTGTTTTGGGCCCCTGGAAGCATGAAAATCACTTTAAACATGCTAATTTTAGCTCTAACACTGATGATCCACCTACAAATGTGAACTGACGTTCAAAAATAAAACATTTGAAAACGGACCATTTTCCACATTTCTGAAGCATGACGTAATGGGGGGGTGTTATCTCTTTTGTCGAAAATCAGCCGTTTTTGCTCGAACATTAAATGCCTCCAAATGGTATTTAATTAACTTCCCGAGCCCCTGGAAGCATGAAAATCACTTTAAACATGCTAATTTTAGCTCTAACACTGATGATCCACCTACAAATGTGAACTGACGTTCAAAAATAAAACATTTGAAAACGGACCATTTTCCACATTTCTGAAGCATGACGTAATGGGGAGGTGTTATCTCTTTTGTCGAAAATCAGCCGTTTTTGCTCGAACATTAAATGCCTCCAAATGGTATTTAATTAACTTCCCGAGCCCCTGGAAGCATGAAAATCACTTTAAACATGCTAATTTTAGCTCTAACACTGATGATCCACCTACAAATGTGAACTGACGTTCAAAAATAAAACATTTGAAAACGGACCATTTTCCACATTTCTGAAGCATGACGTAATGGGGGGTGTTATCTCTTTTGTCGAAAATCAGCCGTTTTTGCTCGAACATTAAATGCCTCCAAATGGTATTTAATTAACTTCCCGAGCCCCTGGAAGCATGAAAATCACTTTAAACATGCTAATTTTAGCTCTAACACTGATGATCCACCTACAAATGTGAACTGACGTTCAAAAATAAAACATTTGAAAACGGACCATTTTCCACATTTCTGAAGCATGACGTAATGGGGGGGTGTTATCTCTTTTGTCGAAAATCAGCCGTTTTTGCTCGAACATTAAATGCCTCCAAATGGTATTTAATTAACTTCCCGAGCCCCTGGAAGCATGAAAATCACTTTAAACATGCTAATTTTAGCTCTAACACTGATGATCCACCTACAAATGTGAACTGACGTTCAAAAATAAAACATTTGAAAACGGACCATTTTCCACATTTCTGAAGCATGACGTAATGGGGGGGTGTTATCTCTTTTGTCGAAAATCAGCCGTTTTTGCTCGAACATTAAATGCCTCCAAATGGTATTTAATTAACTTCCCGGGGTGAAGAAACCCTTTTTGAGAACGCAGAGTGAGTAAATTGGCCATTTTCATGCACTTTTAACCATTCCATAAATCTTGTGTTTTGGGCCCCTGGAAGCATGAAAATCACTTTAAACATGCTAATTTTAGCTCTAACACTGATGATCCACCTACAAATGTGAACTGACGTTCAAAAATAAAACATTTGAAAACGGATCATTTTCCACATTTCTGAAGCATGACGTAATGGGGGGGTGTTATCTCTTTTGTCGAAAATCAGCCGTTTTTGCTCGAACATTAAATGCCTCCAAATGGTATTTAATTAACTTCCCGAGCCCCTGGAAGCATGAAAATCACTTTAAACATGCTAATTTTAGCTCTAACACTGATGATCCACCTACAAATGTGAACTGACGTTCAAAAATAAAACATTTGAAAACGGACCATTTTCCACATTTCTGAAGCATGAGGTAATGGGGGGGTGTTATCTCTTTTGTCGAAAATCAGCCGTTTTTGCTCGAACATTAAATGCCTCCAAATGGTATTTAATTAACTTCCCGGGGTGAAGAAACCCTTTTTGAGAACTCAGAGTGAGTAAATTGGCCATTTTCATGCACTTTTAACCATTCCATAAATCTTGTGTTTTGGGCCCCTGGAAGCATGAAAATCACTTTAAACATGCTAATTTTAGCTCTAACACTGATGATCCACCTACAAATGTGAACTGACGTTCAAAAATAAAACATTTGAAAACGGACCATTTTCCACATTTCTGAAGCATGACGTAATGGGGGGGTGTTATCTCTTTTGTCGAAAATCAGCCGTTTTTGCTCGAACATTAAATGCCTCCAAATGGTATTTAATTAACTTCCCGAGCCCCTGGAAGCATGAAAATCACTTTAAACATGCTAATTTTAGCTCTAACACTGATGATCCACCTACAAATGTGAACTGACGTTCAAAAATAAAACATTTGAAAACGGACCATTTTCCACATTTCTGAAGCATGACGTAATGGGGGGGTGTTATCTCTTTTGTCGAAAATCAGCCGTTTTTGCTCGAACATTAAATGCCTCCAAATGGTATTTAATTAACTTCCCGAGCCCCTGGAAGCATGAAAATCACTTTAAACATGCTAATTTTAGCTCTAACACTGATGATCCACCTACAAATGTGAACTGACGTTCAAAAATAAAACATTTGAAAACGGACCATTTTCCACATTTCTGAAGCATGACGTAATGGGGGGGTGTTATCTCTTTTGTCGAAAATCAGCCGTTTTTGCTCGAACATTAAATGCCTCCAAATGGTATTTAATTAACTTCCCGAGCCCCTGGAAGCATGAAAATCACTTTAAACATGCTAATTTTAGCTCTAACACTGATGATCCACCTACAAATGTGAACTGACGTTCAAAAATAAAACATTTGAAAACGGACCATTTTCCACATTTCTGAAGCATGACGTAATGGGGGGGTGTTATCTCTTTTGTCGAAAATCAGCCGTTTTTGCTCGAACATTAAATGCCTCCAAATGGTATTTAATTAACTTCCCGAGCCCCTGGAAGCATGAAAATCACTTTAAACATGCTAATTTTAGCTCTAACACTGATGATCCACCTACAAATGTGAACTGACGTTCAAAAATAAAACATTTGAAAACGGACCATTTTCCACATTTCTGAAGAATGACGTAATGGGGGGGTGTTATCTCTTTTGTCGAAAATCAGCCGTTTTTGCTCGAACATTAAATGCCTCCAAATGGTATTTAATTAACTTCCCGAGCCCCTGGAAGCATGAAAATCACTTTAAACATGCTAATTTTAGCTCTAACACTGATGATCCACCTACAAATGTGAACTGACGTTCAAAAATAAAACATTTGAAAACGGACCATTTTCCACATTTCTGAAGCATGACGTAATGGGGGGGTGTTATCTCTTTTGTCGAAAATCAGCCGTTTTTGCTCGAACATTAAATGCCTCCAAATGGTATTTAATTAACTTCCCGGGGCGAAGAAACCCTTTTTGAGAACTCAGAGTGAGTAAATTGGCCATTTTCATGCACTTTTAATCATTCCATAAATCTTGTGTTTTGGGCCCCTGGAAGCATGAAAATCACTTTAAACATGCTAATTTTAGCTCTAACACTGATGATCCACCTACAAATGTGAACTGACGTTCAAAAATAAAACATTTGAAAACGGACCATTTTCCACATTTCTGAAGCATGACGTAATGGGGGAGTGTTATCTCTTTTGTCGAAAATCAGCCGTTTTTGCTCGAACATTAAATGCCTCCAAATGGTATTTAATTAACTTCCCGAGCCCCTGAAAGCATGAAAATCACTTTAAACATGCTAATTTTAGCTCTAACACTGATGATCCACCTACAAATGTGAACTGACGTTCAAAAATAAAACATTTGAAAACGGACCATTTTCCACATTTCTGAAGCATGACGTAATGGGGGGGTGTTATCTCTTTTGTCGAAAATCAGCCGTTTTTGCTCGAACATTAAATGCCTCCAAATGGTATTTAATTAACTTCCCGGGGTGAAGAAACCCTTTTTGAGAACTCAGAGTGAGTAAATTGGCCATTTTCATGCACTTTTAACCATTCCATAAATCTTGTGTTTTGGGCCCCTGGAAGCATGAAAATCACTTTAAACATGCTAATTTTAGCTCTAACACTGATGATCCACCTATAAATGTGAACTGACGTTCAAAAATAAAACATTTGAAAACGGACCATTTTCCACATTTCTGAAGCATGACGTAATGGGGGGGTGTTATCTCTTTTGTCGAAAATCAGCCGTTTTTGCTCGAACATTAAATGCCTCCAAATGGTATTTAATTAACTTCCCGAGCCCCTGGAAGCATGAAAATCACTTTAAACATGCTAATTTTAGCTCTAACACTGATGATCCACCTACAAATGTGAACTGACGTTCAAAAATAAAACATTTGAAAACGGACCATTTTCCACATTTCTGAAGCATGACGTAATGGGGGGGTGTTATCTCTTTTGTCGAAAATCAGCCGTTTTTGCTCGAACATTAAATGCCTCCAAATGGTATTTAATTAACTTCCCGAGCCCCTGGAAGCATGAAAATCACTTTAAACATGCTAATTTTAGCTCTAACACTGATGATCCACCTACAAATGTGAACTGACGTTCAAAAATAAAACATTTGAAAACGGACCATTTTCCACATTTCTGAAGCATGACGTAATGGGGGGGTGTTATCTCTTTTGTCGAAAATCAGCCGTTTTTGCTCGAACATTAAATGCCTCCAAATGGTATTTAATTAACTTCCCGAGCCCCTGGAAGCATGAAAATCACTTTAAACATGCTAATTTTAGCTCTAACACTGATGATCCACCTACAAATGTGAACTGACGTTCAAAAATAAAACATTTGAAAACGGACCATTTTCCACATTTCTGAAGCATGACGTAATGGGGGGGTGTTATCTCTTTTGTCGAAAATCAGCCGTTTTTGCTCGAACATTAAATGCCTCCAAATGGTATTTAATTAACTTCCCGAGCCCCTGGAAGCATGAAAATCACTTTAAACATGCTAATTTTAGCTCTAACACTGATGATCCACCTACAAATGTGAACTGACGTTCAAAAATAAAACATTTGAAAACGGACCATTTTCCACATTTCTGAAGCATGACGTAATGGGGGGGTGTTATCTCTTTTGTCGAAAATCAGCCGTTTTTGCTCGAACATTAAATGCCTCCAAACGGTATTTAATTAACTTCCCGGGGCGAAGAAACCCTTTTTGAGAACTCAGAGTGAGTAAATTGGCCATTTTCATGCACTTTTAATCATTCCATAAATCTTGTGTTTTGGGCCCCTGGAAGCATGAAAATCACTTTAAACATGCTAATTTTAGCTCTAACACTGATGATCCACCTACAAATGTGAACTGACGTTCAAAAATAAAACATTTGAAAACGGACCATTTTCCACATTTCTGAAGCATGACGTAATGGGGGAGTGTTATCTCTTTTGTCGAAAATCAGCCGTTTTTGCTCGAACATTAAATGCCTCCAAATGGTATTTAATTAACTTCCCGAGCCCCTGAAAGCATGAAAATCACTTTAAACATGCTAATTTTAGCTCTAACACTGATGATCCACCTACAAATGTGAACTGACGTTCAAAAATAAAACATTTGAAAACGGACCATTTTCCACATTTCTGAAGCATGACGTAATGGGGGGGTGTTATCTCTTTTGTCGAAAATCAGCCGTTTTTGCTCGAACATTAAATGCCTCCAAATGGTATTTAATTAACTTCCCGGGGTGAAGAAACCCTTTTTGAGAACTCAGAGTGAGTAAATTGGCCATTTTCATGCACTTTTAACCATTCCATAAATCTTGTGTTTTGGGCCCCTGGAAGCATGAAAATCACTTTAAACATGCTAATTTTAGCTCTAACACTGATGATCCACCTATAAATGTGAACTGACGTTCAAAAATAAAACATTTGAAAACGGACCATTTTCCACATTTCTGAAGCATGACGTAATGGGGGGGTGTTATCTCTTTTGTCGAAAATCAGCCGTTTTTGCTCGAACATTAAATGCCTCCAAATGGTATTTAATTAACTTCCCGAGCCCCTGGAAGCATGAAAATCACTTTAAACATGCTAATTTTAGCTCTAACACTGATGATCCACCTACAAATGTGAACTGACGTTCAAAAATAAAACATTTGAAAACGGACCATTTTCCACATTTCTGAAGCATGACGTAATGGGGGGGTGTTATCTCTTTTGTCGAAAATCAGCCGTTTTTGCTCGAACATTAAATGCCTCCAAATGGTATTTAATTAACTTCCCGAGCCCCTGGAAGCATGAAAATCACTTTAAACATGCTAATTTTAGCTCTAACACTGATGATCCACCTACAAATGTGAACTGACGTTCAAAAATAAAACATTTGAAAACGGACCATTTTCCACATTTCTGAAGCATGACGTAATGGGGGGGTGTTATCTCTTTTGTCGAAAATCAGCCGTTTTTGCTCGAACATTAAATGCCTCCAAATGGTATTTAATTAACTTCCCGAGCCCCTGGAAGCATGAAAATCACTTTAAACATGCTAATTTTAGCTCTAACACTGATGATCCACCTACAAATGTGAACTGACGTTCAAAAATAAAACATTTGAAAACGGACCATTTTCCACATTTCTGAAGCATGACGTAATGGGGGGGTGTTATCTCTTTTGTCGAAAATCAGCCGTTTTTGCTCGAACATTAAATGCCTCCAAATGGTATTTAATTAACTTCCCGAGCCCCTGGAAGCATGAAAATCACTTTAAACATGCTAATTTTAGCTCTAACACTGATGATCCACCTACAAATGTGAACTGACGTTCAAAAATAAAACATTTGAAAACGGACCATTTTCCACATTTCTGAAGCATGACGTAATGGGGGGGTGTTATCTCTTTTGTCGAAAATCAGCCGTTTTTGCTCGAACATTAAATGCCTCCAAATGGTATTTAATTAACTTCCCGGGGTGAAGAAACCCTTTTTGAGAACTCAGAGTGAGTAAATTGGCCATTTTCATGCACTTTTAACCATTCCATAAATCTTGTGTTTTGGGCCCCTGGAAGCATGAAAATCACTTTAAACATGCTAATTTTAGCTCTAACACTGATGATCCACCTACAAATGTGAACTGACGTTCAAAAATAAAACATTTGAAAACGGATCATTTTCCACATTTCTGAAGCATGACGTAATGGGGGGGTGTTATCTCTTTTGTCGAAAATCAGCCGTTTTTGCTCGAACATTAAATGCCTCCAAATGGTATTTAATTAACTTCCCGAGCCCCTGGAAGCATGAAAATCACTTTAAACATGCTAATTTTAGCTTTAACACTGATGATCCACCTACAAATGTGAACTCACGTTCAAAAATAAAACATTTGAAAACGGACCATTTTCCACATTTCTGAAGCATGACGTAATGGGGGGGTGTTATCTCTTTTGTCGAAAATCAGCCGTTTTTGCTCGAACATTAAATGCCTCCAAATGGTATTTAATTAACTTCCCGAGCCCCTGGAAGCATGAAAATCACTTTAAACATGCTAATTTTAGCTCTAACACTGATGATCCACCTACAAATGTGAACTGACGTTCAAAAATAAAACATTTGAAAACGGACCATTTTCCACATTTCTGAAGCATGACGTAATGGGGGGGTGTTATCTCTTTTGTCGAAAATCAGCCGTTTTTGCTCGAACATTAAATGCCTCCAAATGGTATTTAATTAACTTCCCGAGCCCCTGGAAGCATGAAAATCACTTTAAACATGCTAATTTTAGCTCTAACACTGATGATCCACCTACAAATGTGAACTGACGTTCAAAAATAAAACATTTGAAAACGGACCATTTTCCACATTTCTGAAGCATGACGTAATGGGGGGGTGTTATCTCTTTTGTCGAAAATCAGCCGTTTTTGCTCGAACATTAAATGCCTCCAAATGGTATTTAATTAACTTCCCGAGCCCCTGGAAGCATGAAAATCACTTTAAACATGCTAATTTTAGCTCTAACACTGATGATCCACCTACAAATGTGAACTGACGTTCAAAAATAAAACATTTGAAAACGGACCATTTTCCAAATTTCTGAAGCATGACGTAATGGGGGGGTGTTATCTCTTTTGTCGAAAATCAGCCGTTTTTGCTCGAACATTAAATGCCTCCAAATGGTATTTAATTAACTTCCCGAGCCCCTGGAAGCATGAAAATCACTTTAAACATGCTAATTTTAGCTCTAACACTGATGATCCACCTACAAATGTGAACTGACGTTCAAAAATAAAACATTTGAAAACGGACCATTTTCCACATTTCTGAAGCATGACGTAATGGGGGGGTGTTATCTCTTTTGTCGAAAATCAGCCGTTTTTGCTCGAACATTAAATGCCTCCAAATGGTATTTAATTAACTTCCCGAGCCCCTGGAAGCATGAAAATCACTTTAAACATGCTAATTTTAGCTCTAACACTGATGATCCACCTACAAATGTGAACTGACGTTCAAAAATAAAACATTTGAAAACGGACCATTTTCCACATTTCTGAAGCATGACGTAATGGGGGGGTGTTATCTCTTTTGTCGAAAATCAGCCGTTTTTGCTCGAACATTAAATGCCTCCAAATGGTATTTAATTAACTTCCCGAGCCCCTGGAAGCATGAAAATCACTTTAAACATGCTAATTTTAGCTCTAACACTGATGATCCACCTACAAATGTGAACTGACGTTCAAAAATAAAACATTTGAAAACGGACCATTTTCCACATTTCTGAAGCATGACGTAATGGGGGGGTGTTATCTCTTTTGTCGAAAATCAGCCGTTTTTGCTCGAACATTAAATGCCTCCAAATGGTATTTAATTAACTTCCCGGGGTGAAGAAACCCTTTTTGAGAACTCAGAGTGAGTAAATTGGCCATTTTCATGCACTTTTAACCATTCCATAAATCTTGTGTTTTGGGCCCCTGGAAGCATGAAAATCACTTTAAACATGCTAATTTTAGCTCTAACACTGATGATCCACCTACAAATGTGAACTGACGTTCAAAAATAAAACATTTGAAAACGGATCATTTTCCACATTTCTGAAGCATGACGTAATGGGGGGGTGTTATCTCTTTTGTCGAAAATCAGCCGTTTTTGCTCGAACATTAAATGCCTCCAAATGGTATTTAATTAACTTCCCGAGCCCCTGGAAGCATGAAAATCACTTTAAACATGCTAATTTTAGCTTTAACACTGATGATCCACCTACAAATGTGAACTCACGTTCAAAAATAAAACATTTGAAAACGGACCATTTTCCACATTTCTGAAGCATGACGTAATGGGGGGGTGTTATCTCTTTTGTCGAAAATCAGCCGTTTTTGCTCGAACATTAAATGCCTCCAAATGGTATTTAATTAACTTCCCGAGCCCCTGGAAGCATGAAAATCACTTTAAACATGCTAATTTTAGCTCTAACACTGATGATCCACCTACAAATGTGAACTGACGTTCAAAAATAAAACATTTGAAAACGGACCATTTTCCACATTTCTGAAGCATGACGTAATGGGGGGGGTGTTATCTCTTTTGTCGAAAATCAGCCGTTTTTGCTCGAACATTAAATGCCTCCAAATGGTATTTAATTAACTTCCCGGGGTGAAGAAACCCTTTTTGAGAACTCAGAGTGAGTAAATTGGCCATTTTCATGCACTTTTAACCATTCCATAAATCTTGTGTTTTGGGCCCCTGGAAGCATGAAAATCACTTTAAACATGCTAATTTTAGCTCTAACACTGATGATCCACCTACAAATGTGAACTGACGTTCAAAAATAAAACATTTGAAAACGGACCATTTTCCACATTTCTGAAGCATGACGTAATGGGGGGGTGTTATCTCTTTTGTCGAAAATCAGCCGTTTTTGCTCGAACATTAAATGCCTCCAAATGGTATTTAATTAACTTCCCGAGCCCCTGGAAGCATGAAAATCACTTTAAACATGCTAATTTTAGCTCTAACACTGATGATCCACCTACAAATGTGAACTGACGTTCAAAAATAAAACATTTGAAAACGGACCATTTTCCACATTTCTGAAGCATGACGTAATGGGGGGGTGTTATCTCTTTTGTCGAAAATCAGCCGTTTTTGCTCGAACATTAAATGCCTCCAAATGGTATTTAATTAACTTCCCGAGCCCCTGGAAGCATGAAAATCACTTTAAACATGCTAATTTTAGCTCTAACACTGATGATCCACCTACAAATGTGAACTGACGTTCAAAAATAAAACATTTGAAAACGGACCATTTTCCACATTTCTGAAGCATGACGTAATGGGGGGGTGTTATCTCTTTTGTCGAAAATCAGCCGTTTTTGCTCGAACATTAAATGCCTCCAAATGGTATTTAATTAACTTCCCGGGGTGAAGAAACCCTTTTTGAGAACTCAGAGTGAGTAAATTGGCCATTTTCATGCACTTTTAACCATTCCATAAATCTTGTGTTTTGGGCCCCTGGAAGCATGAAAATCACTTTAAACATGCTAATTTTAGCTCTAACACTGATGATCCACCTACAAATGTGAACTGACGTTCAAAAATAAAACATTTGAAAACGGATCATTTTCCACATTTCTGAAGCATGACGTAATGGGGGGGTGTTATCTCTTTTGTCGAAAATCAGCCGTTTTTGCTCGAACATTAAATGCCTCCAAATGGTATTTAATTAACTTCCCGAGCCCCTGGAAGCATGAAAATCACTTTAAACATGCTAATTTTAGCTCTAACACTGATGATCCACCTACAAATGTGAACTGACGTTCAAAAATAAAACATTTGAAAACGGACCATTTTCCACATTTCTGAAGCATGACGTAATGGGGGGGTGTTATCTCTTTTGTCGAAAATCAGCCGTTTTTGCTCGAACATTAAATGCCTCCAAATGGTATTTAATTAACTTCCCGGGGTGAAGAAACCCTTTTTGAGAACTCAGAGTGAGTAAATTGGCCATTTTCATGCACTTTTAACCATTCCATAAATCTTGTGTTTTGGGCCCCTG
>NW_028251276.1:0-12615 GCF_964263255.1 Lissotriton vulgaris
GCGTGTGAGAGTGAGAGCGTGTGAGAGTGAGAGCGTGTGAGAGAGTGAGAGACAGAGCGTGTGAGAGAGAGAGACAGAGCGTGTGAGAGAGAGAGACAGAGCGTGTGAGAGAGTGAGAGAGAGCGCCCGAGAGAGTGAGAGAGAGCGCCCGAGAGAGAGAGAGAGAGCGCCCGAGAGAGAGAGAGAGAGCGCCCGAGAGAGAGCGCCCGAGAGAGAGCGCCGAGAGAGAGCGCCCGCGAGAGAGCGCCCGCGAGAGAGCGCCCGCGAGAGAGCGCCCGCGAGAGAGCGCCCGCGAGAGCGCCCGAGAGAGAGAGAGAGCGCGCCCCGAGAGAGAGTGCCCGCGAGAGAGCGCCCGCGAGAGCGCCCGAGAGAGAGAGAGAGGCGCGCCCGAGAGAGAGCGCGCCCGAGAGAGAGCGCGCCCGAGAGAGAGAGAGAGAGAGAGAGAGAGAGAGCGCGCCCGAGAGAGAGAGAGAGCGCCCGAGAGAGAGAGAGAGCGCCCGAGAGAGAGAGAGAGAGAGCGCCCGAGAGAGAGAGAGAGAGCGCCCGAGAGAGAGAGAGAGCGCTCCGAGAGAGAGAGAGAGCGCGCCCCGAGAGAGAGAGAGAGCGCGCCCGAGAGAGAGTGCCCGCGAGAGAGCGCCCGCGAGAGCGCCCGAGAGAGAGAGAGTGCCCGCGAGAGAGCGCCCGAGAGAGAGAGAGAGCGCGCCCGAGAGAGAGCGCGCCCGAGAGAGAGAGAGAGCGCGCCCGAGAGAGAGAGAGAGCGCCCGAGAGAGAGAGAGAGCGCCCGAGAGAGAGAGAGAGAGCGCCCGAGAGAGAGAGAGGAGCGCCCGAGAGAGAGAGAGAGCGCCCGAGAGAGAGAGAGAGCGCCCGAGAGAGAGAGAGAGCGCCGAGAGAGAGAGAGCGCCCGAGAGAGAGAGAGAGAGCGCCCGAGAGAGAGAGAGAGAGAGCCCGAGAGAGAGAGAGAGCGCCCGAGAGAGAGAGAGAGCGCACCGAGAGAGAGACCGAGAGAGCGCCCGAGAGAGAGAGAGAGAGCGCCCGAGAGAGCGCCCGAGAGAGAGAGAGAGAGCGCCCGAGAGAGCGCCCGAGAGAGAGAGAGAGAGAGAGACCGAGAGAGCGCCCGAGAGAGAGACCGAGAGAGCGCCCGAGAGAGAGACCGAGAGAGAGAGACCGAGAGAGAGAGACCGAGAGACCGAGAGAGAGAGAGAGAGAGAGAGAGCGCCCGAGAGAGAGCGCCCGAGAGAGAGCGCCCGAGAGAGAGCGCCCGAGAGAGAGCGCCGAGAGAGAGCGCCCGAGAGAGAGCGCCCGAGAGAGAGCGCCCGAGGAGAGAGCGCCCGAGGAGAGAGCGCCCGAGAGAGAGCGCCCGAGAGAGAGCGCCCGAGAGAGAGCGCCCGAGAGAGAGCGCCCGAGAGAGAGCGCCCGAGAGAGAGCGCCGAGAGAGAGCGCCCGAGAGAGAGCGCCCGAGAGAGAGCGCCCGAGAGAGAGCGCCCGAGAGAGAGAGCGCCCGAGAGAGAGCGCCCGAGAGAGAGCGCCCGAGAGAGAGCGCCCCGAGAGAGAGCACCCGAGAGAGAGCACCCGAGAGAGAGCACCCGAGAGAGAGAGCGCCCGAGAGAGAGAGAGAGCGCCCGAGAGTGAGAGAGAGAGCGCCCGAGAGAGAGAGAGAGAGAGCGCACGAGAGAGAGAGAGAGAGCGCGCCCGAGAGAGAGCGCCCGAGAGAGAGAGAGAGAGCGCACCGAGAGAGAGAGAGAGAGTGCCCGAGAGAGAGAGAGAGAGCGCCCGAGAGAGAGAGAGAGAGCGCCCGAGAGAGAGAGAGAGAGCGCCCGAGAGAGAGAGAGAGCGCCCGAGAGAGAGAGAGAGCGCCCGAGAGAGAGAGAGCGCCCGAGAGAGAGAGAGAGCGCCCGAGAGAGAGAGAGAGAGCGCCCGAGAGAGAGCGCCCGAGAGAGAGAGAGAGAGCGCCAGAGAGAGCGCCCGAGAGAGAGCGCCCGAGAGAGAGCGAGAGCGCCCGAGAGAGAGCGAGAGCGCCCGAGAGAGAGCGAGAGCGCCCGAGAGAGAGAGAGAGCGCCCGAGAGAGAGAGAGAGCGCCCGAGAGAGAGAGAGAGAGCGCGCGAGGGAGAGAGCACGCGAGGGAGAGAGCACGCGAGGGAGAGAGCACGCGAGGGAGAGAGCACGCGAGCGCGAGGGAGAGAGCACGCGAGGGAGAGAGCACGCGAGGGAGAGAGCACGCGAGCGTGTGTGAGAGAGCGCGCAAGAGCGCGTGAGCATGTGTGTGAAAGTGCGTGAGTGAGAGCATGTGAGTGAGAGCATGTGAGTGTGAGAGCATGTGAGAGTGAGAGCATGTGAGTGTGAGAGCATGTGAGAGTGAGAGCATGTGAGAGTGAGAGCATGTGAGAGCATGTGAGAGTGAGAGCATGAGAGAGTGAGAGTGAGAGCATGTGAGAGTGAGAGTGAGAGCATGTGAGAGTGAGAGCATGTGAGAGTGAGAGCATGTGAGAGTGAGAGCATGTGAGAGTGAGAGCATGTGAGAGTGAGAGCATGTGAGAGTGAGAGTGAGAGCATGTGAGAGTGAGAGCATGTGAGAGTGAGAGCATGTGAGAGTGAGAGCATGTGAGAGAGTGAGAGCATGTGAGAGAGTGAGAGCATGTGAGAGTGAGAGCATGTGAGAGTGAGAGCATGTGAGAGTGAGAGCATGTGAGAGTGAGAGCATGTGAGAGTGAGAGCATGTGAGAGTGAGAGCATGTGAGAGTGAGAGCATGTGAGAGTGAGAGCATGTGAGAGTGAATGAGAGAGTGAGAGCATGTGAGAGTGAGAGCATGTGAGAGTGAGAGCATGTGAGAGTGAGAGCATGTGAGAGTGAGAGCATGTGAGAGTGAGAGCATGTGAGAGTGAGAGCATGTGAGAGTGAGAGTGAGAGCATGTGAGAGTGAGAGCATGTGAGAGTGAGAGCATGTGAGAGTGAGAGCATGTGAGAGTGAGAGCATGTGAGAGTGAGAGCGTGAGAGCATGTGAGAGAGTGAGAGCATGTGAGAGTGAGAGCATGAGAGAGTGAGAGCATGTGAGAGTGAGAGCATGTGAGAGTGAGAGCATGTGAGAGTGAGAGCATGTGAGAGAGAGCATGAGAGAGTGAGAGCATGAGAGAGAGCATGAGTGAGAGTATGAGTGAGAGTATGAGTGAGAGTGAGAGCATGTGAGAGAGAGCATGAGAGAGTGAGAGCATGAGAGAGAGCATGAGTGAGAGTATGAGTGAGAGTGAGAGCATGTGAGAGAGAGCATGTGAGAGAGAGCATGTGAGAGTGAGAGCATGTGAGAGTGAGAGCATGTGAGAGTGAGAGCATGTGAGAGTGAGAGCATGTGAGAGTGAGAGCATGTGAGAGTGAGAGCATGTGAGAGTGAGAGCATGTGAGAGTGAGAGCATGTGAGAGTGAGAGCATGTGAGAGTGAGAGCATGTGAGAGTGAGAGCATGTGAGAGTGAGAGCATGTGAGAGTGAGAGCATGTGAGAGTGAGAGCATGTGAGAGTGAGAGCATGTGAGAGTGAGAGCATGTGAGAGTGAGAGCATGTGAGAGTGAGAGCATGTGAGAGTGAGAGCATGTGAGAGAGCATGAGAGAGTGAGAGCATGAGAGAGAGCATGAGTGAGAGCGTGTGAGAGAGTGAGAGCGTGTGAGAGAGTGAGAGCGTGTGAGAGAGTGAGAGCGTGTGAGAGAGTGAGAGCGTGTGAGAGAGTGAGAGCGTGTGAGAGAGTGAGAGCGTGTGAGAGAGTGAGAGCGTGTGAGAGAGTGAGAGCGTGTGAGAGAGTGAGAGCGTGTGAGAGAGTGAGAGCGTGTGAGAGAGTGAGAGCGTGTGAGAGAGTGAGAGCGTGTGAGAGAGTGAGAGCGTGTGAGAGAGTGAGAGCGTGTGAGAGAGAGAGACAGAGCGTGTGAGAGAGAGAGACAGAGCGTGTGAGTGAGAGAGAGACAGAGCGTGTGTGAGAGAGAGACAGAGCGTGTGAGAGAGAGACAGAGCGTGTGTGAGAGAGAGACAGAGCGTGTGTGAGAGAGAGACAGAGCGTGTGTGAGACAGAGCGTGTGTGAGACAGAGCGTGTGAGAGACAGAGCGTGTGAGAGACAGAGCGTGTGAGAGACAGAGCGTGTGAGAGACAGAGCGTGTGAGAGACAGAGCGTGTGAGAGACAGAGCGTGTGAGAGACAGAGCGTGTGAGAGACAGAGCGTGTGAGACAGAGCTTGTGAGAGACAGAGCGTGTGAGAGACAGAGCGTGTGAGAGACAGAGCGTGTGAGAGACAGAGCGTGTGAGAGACAGAGCGTGTGAGAGACAGAGCGTGTGAGAGACAGAGCGTGTGAGAGACAGAGCGTGTGAGAGACAGAGCGTGTGAGAGACAGAGCGTGTGAGAGACAGAGCGTGTGAGAGACAGAGCGTGTGAGAGACAGAGCGTGTGAGAGACAGAGCGTGTGAGAGACAGAGCGTGTGAGAGACAGAGCGTGTGAGAGACAGAGCGTGTGAGAGACAGAGCGTGTGAGAGACAGAGCGTGTGAGAGACAGAGCGTGTGAGAGAGAGAGACAGAGCGTGTGAGAGAGAGACAGAGAGCGTGTGTGAGAGAGACAGAGCGTGTGAGAGAGACAGAGAGCGTGTGAGAGAGACAGAGAGCGTGTGAGAGAGAGACAGAGCGTGTGAGAGAGACAGAGCGTGTGAGAGAGACAGAGCGTGTGAGAGAGAGACAGAGCGTGTGAGAGAGAGCGCGCGTGAGAGAGAGAGAGAGCGTGAGAGAGAGTGTGAGTATGTCTCTAGGAAGGGAGACTTGTATCCCTCTCCTTAGGGATGCAGCCACTGCTGCTAGGAACTTTGTGAAGACTAGGTGCTGATTTGATCCCAAAAGGTAGGACCTTGATTTGGTAGGGAGTGTTCACGTGGAAGAACTTGCGGTATTTCTCATGAGCTTGGTCCATGGGGCATGTACAGATAAGCATCCGTTAGAACTATTGTTGCCATGAAATCTCCCTTTTGCAGCTGCGGGATTACCTCTGCAGTGTTGCCATCTTGAAGTGCTGTGTGCAAATGAATTGGTTTATGGAGGTCTAAAATTGGTCTTCGCGTGAGATCTTGCTTTGGTACCAAGAAGTAAGGTGAATAGTTTCCTTTGAAGTGTTGCCTCCTTGGTACTTTCTCTATTGTTTGTTTATAAAGTAGGTACTTTATTTCTTGTCTTAATTGTAATTCCTTGGTACCGCTTCTTTTTTGGTGGGGCTTTGTTCGTTTCTTCTATACAACAGCTGTGGCATACCATGTTTAAAATACAACTGTCTGTGATGATGTCTTTCCATTGCAGTAGGTGCTGTGTGGGGGTCTTTTGTTGTGGGCAAGTTACTTGAAGGTTACTCCCCCTCTTCTCGAAGGTTGCCGCTGCCTTTTCCTCTGCCACAAAAGGCCATAATTGCTGTTGCCAGGCTTGGTGTCCGGACTGCTGGTTTGATTGCCGTCTGCCGCATTGAGTTGGGTTTTGTCCTGTTGACAAGACTCTCCTTCCTGTGGGTCTTCTGGTGTTAAAACCTCCTCTTTTGAAGGTGCACCTCTGTTGTAGGGCTCCCATAGCCCTGGCCATTTCATTGTCCTTTATTTATTCAAGTGATTCATCAACTTCACTTCCAAACAGGGAGTCTTCTGTGAAGGGCCTTTTTATTATGGAGGTTTGTACCTCTTTTTTTAAGCCTGATATTTGGAGCCAGGCGAGCCTTCTCAACGTTGTGCCTGCGCACATTTGCATGCTGGCTGTATCAGCTGCGTCTATGGCCTATTTAAGGCAGGTGTCAGTAATGTTCTTTCCCTCCTGAATGACGGATTTTGCTCTCTGTCTTCTTCGGGAAGCTTGTTCATCAGTTCCTCGATGTCTTCCCATTGTTGGTGGCCATACCTGTTGAGGAGACCATTGGCGTTTACAATGCACCATCGCGTTGCTGCTTCTTTCTCCATCTTTCTCCCTACCATGTCCATTCTTTTGCTTTCTCTCTTATTAGGTTAATCAGTAGAGGAGTGTGTGTTGCCCCTTCTTGCCGTGTGACAGTGATGAAGTCTGGCACTGTGTTTCCCTGAATGTATTTAGGGTCCTTAGTGGAAAGCTTGTATTTTTTCTCCACACTTGGGGTTACCCCCTTTGCTGAGGCAGACTCGAAAACCTCCTTGCTCTGGTCCAGTACGCTCGCTAGCATTGGGAGATAGTGCCCCCTTGGGGAAAGGTGCCAAAGTCTCTAGGAGGAACAGGAGTCCTCCTATAAGGGGACCCCGAAGGCATCAGCTGCTAATGATGAGGATGTTGTAGAAGGCTAGGTCTTCTAGTGGCGAAGCATTCGAGGGATAGCTACAGACCTACACTTCTGGGCTGTGTCAAGGATGTTCCATTCCTCCTTGAATGTTCGCACCTTCCTCTTCTTTTGGAGCTTCGAGTTCCCCTTCGATGTCTTCCTTATGCTGTTTGGGTTGCAGGAGCTTCGAGGATATCTTCCTCTTCTTCTGCAGCGTCAGATGCGTGTTTCGCTGGAATTCAGAATTCCTTTAGCACAGAGTTATTCAAACTGTGGGGCGCGCCCCCCTGGGGGGGGGTGCAACGCCATCTCAGGGGGGGCGCGCACTCCACCAGCACCATAAAATGTCACCTTTCCTTGTTTCCTACGGCGGGGAGGAAGAGTGAAGCTGCAGGGGCCCCAAGAAGGGGTGAAGACTATCAACACCTCATTAACATGTTAAAAGGTCTTTAAAAGACGGAAACACCCAATACATCGATGTCAAAAGATCGCGGTGCCATCACACCACGACTTTGACATCGCAGTATAGTTTGAATCGCATGCATTTACTATGCATGTGACAACGGCAGTGCCAAATGCCAAACACAAGCACGAGGCTAGGTTCCTGCAGTGTCAACTTATTGTAATACACACGAGGTTCCTGTTCTGGTAGAGGCTTTGGAAACATGCAAGTACGGCATGGAAAACAAAACACAAGCACGAGGCTTTGTGAAATAACTATAATTATGCATGAAATAAGTATAATTATGCATTACATTATTGTGTGCCAAGAGGTTGGTGGTGGATGTATGGGTGATGGGATGGATGGGTGGATGGATGCCTGATGGCTGGATGGATGGATGGGTGCATGATGGATGCATGGATGGATGGATGATGGATGGGTGGATGGTGTATGGGGGGATGGATGGATGGATGAATGATGGAATATATGGATGGATGGATGGATGGATGCATGATGGATGAATGCATGATGGGTGGATGGATGAATGATGGATGGAAGCATGATGGGTGGATGGATGAATGATGGATGGATGCATGATGGATGGATGGGTGCATGATGTATGCATGTATGATGGATGGGTGGATGTTGTATGGGGGATGGATGGATGGATGAATGATGGAATATATGGATGGATGGATGCATGATGGATGAATGCATGATGGGTGGATGGATGGATGGATGGATGGATGGATGGATGGATGGATGGATGGATGGATTGGTGGGTGCATGATGGATGCATGGATGGATGATGGATGGGTGGATGTATGGGTGCATGGATGCATGATGTGTGGCTGGTGGATGTATGGGGGGGATGGATGGGTGCATGATGGGTGGATGGGTGAATGATGGATGTATGCATGATGGATGGATGGATGGGTGCATGTGAGTGTATGGGGGGATGAATGGATGCATGATGGGTGGATGGATGAATGATGGATGGATGCATGATGGATGGATAGATGGATGGGTGCATGATGGATGCATGGATGGATGATGGATGGGTGGATGGTGTATGGAGGGATGGATGGATGGATGGATGAATGATGGAATATATGGATGGATGGATGCATGATGGATGCAGGGATGGATGATGGATGGGTGGAAGGATGGGTGCATGGATACATGATGTGTGGGTGGTGGATGGATGGGTGGGTGCATGATGGGTGGATGGGTGAATGATGGATGGATGCATGATGGATGGGTGCATGTGGATGTATGGGGGATGGATGGATGGATGCATGATGGGTGGATGGATGAATGATGGATGGATGCATGATGGATGGATGGATGGATGGATGGGTGCATGATGGATGCATGGATGGATGATGGATGGGTGGATGGTGTATGGGGGATGGATGGATGGATGAATGAATGATGGAATATATGGATGGATGGATGTATGATGGATGTATGCATGATGGGTGGATGGATGGATGGATTGGTGGGTGCATGATGGATGCATGGATGGATGATGGATGGATGATGGATGGGTTGATGTATGGGTGCATGGATGCATGATGTGTGGCTGGTGGATGTATGGGGGATGGATGGGTGGGTGCATGATGGGTGGATGGGTGAAAGATGGATGGATGCATGATGGATGGATGGGTGCATGTGGATGTATGGCGGATGGATGGATGCATGATGTCTGGCTGGTGGGTGTATGGGGGGATGGATGGGTGCATGATGTGTGGATGGATGAATGATGGGTGGATGCATGATGGATGGATGGATGGATGGGTGCATGATGGATGCATGGATGCATGATGTGTGGGTGGTGGATGTTTGGGGGATGGATGGATGCATTATGGTTGGATGGATGAATGATGGATGGATGGTGGATGGGTGGGTGCATGATGGATGGATGGATGGATGGATGGGTGGGTGGGTGGATGCATGGATGCTGCGATGCCAAACACAAGAACGAGGCTTTGAAAACATGCAAGTACGGCCTGAATAAATGCGGTGACATAAATGTAACTCTACAGTGCTTCTCAGTGGAGAGCATAGTACTTTGAATGGTACTCATTTTATTGACCACAGAAGTTTCTTTGAGGAGGCTTTGCAAGAATTAAGTGAAGAACCCGTTACAATTTGCACACATTTTATCTTGAAAAATATAGTTTTGGACTGTGTAGTATGCCTCTGTCATTTCACTGCACCAACTCGCAAACCTGCAGTTTTCTAAACACTCTTACTGTGTTTAACATTATTAGCCAGATATGGACTGGGAAATGCGGATGAAGGTCGATTATGTAGAATACCAGGTTTCAGAATTTTTTGTCAAGTGGTGGGGGGGCCCGACATCTAAATAAATTCAGATGGGGGGCTCAACCTACAAAAGTTTGAAGACCTCTGCTTTAGCACTTTGTCAAATTCCTTCTTTCGTTGAAGGAGTGCCACCATTTCTGCTTCGAGGATTATTTTCTTTTTCTCCACCTCAAGGACCCTTTCAGTGTCTGAGGCCGTGGAGATACTCTTCGTGTGGGTGGTGGTTTCCGGCTCGAGGGTGTGGTCTTTTCTATCGCCCATCTTCCTTCGTCGGTATCCCTGGGGTTCTTTTGGTCACAGCTGACCCCCGGTCATAGTTTTCTTCAAGGCCTGGGCTGTCTTTTGCGCCTTCTTTTTTTGGTCCTTGCTTTCCGACGCTTGAGGGTTTCTTACTGTGCCCGTCTTCTTCTCAGTCGCTTTCTTCAAGGTATGCCTCTTCTCGGCATCCCCTTCGATGACCGGGACCCGTGAGTTAATTCTACAGGTACTCCCTGATTATCCTAGTTGCTTAAGTCATTCATCGAAGGTGGTGAATGTCTTCGACACGAACACCTCACAGTCCTTAACCTTGTAATCCCCTTCAGCAGGTAGAGGTCACAAATGTTTTGTGGATTGCACTGTGCAAACTTGTGGTGGCACTTTGGGCAGAATTTGAAAGGGGTATTTTCCACGGCCCCTACCTCGCCCTCTGTTGATCCATCTGCATAGTTGCTCAGTCATCCCCCGACAGAAAAAGGGTGTCTGGAGGTCCTTCTTTCTCTAGTATTTTCATAGTCTATTTTTTCCACTCGAATTCTGTGATTCTTCCAGGGATTTCATCCAAATCTTCTTAGTGTCTACCTTTGCTTCCAAACCCAACGGCGGAAAAAATAATCTGAAGATGGCTACCACGCACAGGAACTTCCAGGGTACAGTATGGCAAGGAAAAAAAATAAAACAAAGAATATCCCCAACCACTAGATGGTGGAATAATGCACAGCATGTGAATCCAGAAAAGGACGCGTGCTGCAAAACCCCTACATTTTTAGAAAAGTAAAACTACTGAAAAGAAGGGCACAGTAAGATACTGGAGAACAGTGAGAGAGTCAGGAGAAGAGGACAGGGGGAGGCGGATGATAAAATTGGGTACCCAGGAAAGGGATTGCACAAGACAGTCAGGGTGTGATGAAAGTCAAGACTTGGGAAATAGTTAAGCAGTGACACAGGAGGGTGGAAAGATGCAAAAGAATCAGACTGGAGGGAGTGATGGTGGTGAGCTGCACAAGTGGGAGAGAGTCATGACAGACCTCTAAACAGCGAAGCAACCATCCTCTCGCCCTGTGCGGCCTTTCAGGCAAGAAAAGTAACCTTCCCTCCACATATCTGTGTGACTGTTCTGGATGGTATTACAATACTTACTGATCTTCTACTGCCTCTCTAGCAAGAGCAGTCACAAATATCAACTCCAGTACCAATCTATCCAGAGCAATCACAACAGCAACTATGAATAGTGTGCTGAACTCCAATTGACTAAGCTCTAAGGCCATGGCACATACTCATCTTCAGATTTGTTTCCCTGTCAGACTAGAAGAACAAACAAACCTAAGTAAGCTTCCAAACCAATTAAGAGGAATCACTAGAACCATCACGAGCACAACCTCCTGACTTGTGGACAACATCAAACCATGAACATATTTAAGGCTCTTTTTATTCTCTGCCAATAATAAAACAATTCCATCTTTGCAGCCACAAAAACCAGTAGAATCACCAGAGGGATCAGAGACATTAGATACAGGGGCGACCTTAGCACCTGCTCATCATCCTGTGCTGCCTCAAGAGCAAAGCGATCTAAAAGCAGACATCAAGCTGTAAAGACTTCTCTGCACATTTCTAAATCACCTCCTTATTCTCTATAAAGTACATCCACACAGTCCAGCAACAAGTCTTGTTCTACACTCAATATCAAAAATTATCATCCAAATCTCTAGATATTTGGAGATTCCAACACCTAGTTTGAGAAACTGAAACTATGGCAGCATTCATTTAAAAGCACTTTACTTCCATCAACGACACAAAGGGCCCACAGTAAAAATGCCAATTTTGTCATAAAAGAAGTTCAGATGAAACAACCCAATCATCTCAAGTGATCGCCACATGACCAATATTAATCTTTATCACTCCGTTTCAACTTCCTCGCCAACAGGTAATTAGGAGAATTTCTTCCTAAAATTTCTTCCAAGCAAAACTCCCTGCTACCCTGCCTCTCCACTCAGCAATGCAGACAAAGCAATTCAATGAACATCTAAATAAACCTTCGACTTGGTACTTTCTCTTTAAACAGCCCAACATCCATTACATCATAAGAAGGTAGAAAGGTTAAACTCGGATATGAAACAAAACACAAAACTAAAAAACCTTAAACTATAAGTCTCAAATATTAACAGAGAAAATCGTCCACCTGCAAACGAACAAAGTATTTTTCTATGCCTGAGCACACAGAGTATATTATCAATGCAGCGGATATTATCATTGCAGCAGATAATCAAGGCATGGACAACCGGCAAACCACAGGGTAGTGTCGAACTCCAGTGTCAATGGAGAACTAATCCCTCGGTCTTTTGACTATACCATTATGTGGGAATCACTGCTGCTGCTGTAATTCTGAGCAATCCTGAACCACACGGAAGATTCCAAAACATACTACACATTGGTCTAATCTCATCCAATCCACACATATAAACCGGGATGCTGCTTACGCCAAACAAAGAACACTTTGGGCCTCACAATGGGCAGGCCCACGCTATGCAAAAGCTACGGTATGAGAACTACAGTGAAAAATTATCAACCTGTGCCCACCATGAAACATGCGAATGTAGACTGAACACGCAGTAGTAGCACGAATCTGTCATCCTAGTTAACTACTTCTCAGCACCAGGAAGAATTTATAATATAATTACGGCAATGGTGCATAAAAGCTATTGGAGTACTTTTCAATGTAGATTAGGTCATCACAGTAAAGAAATGGACCAAAAGACACCATGTGACAATGTGGGAGGGAGAGAAATCAAAGGACAACGTTGATTACAAACTCTGGAGTAATGACCCTTATGCAACACTATCAAAACTTTGCAGTAGTCTACATAGTGAGGGTGGGAAAAAACATGCATTCTCAAAGCCAACAGGTTAATTATGTTGTACAGCAGCGTGCAAAGGCGTAGAGTGGTGCATTATTAGAGTGCAGAATGAAGTGGTGTGCAATGCCCTGAAGAGCAGAGCAGAGGGCGGCGGAGAGCAGAGCAGAGGGCGGCGGAGAGCAGAGCAGAGGGCGGCGGAGAGCAGAGCAGAGGGCGGCGGAGAGCAGAGCAGAGGGCGGCGGAGAGCAGAGCAGAGGGCGGCGGAGAGCAGAGCAGAGGGCGGCGGAGAGCAGAGCAGAGGGCGGCGGAGAGCAGAGCAAAGGGCGGCGGCGACGCAGAGGAAAAGGAGCTCTAAACAAGCATTTGCAATGCCATCGGTCTTGCCTTTGGGACCTTATATGTATTTAGCTATGCAGCATATTAGCTAGGTGCTGAAACATCTACT
>NW_028251277.1:0-58662 GCF_964263255.1 Lissotriton vulgaris
TGCCAAATTTGGTGTAATTCCGTTTAGCCGTTCGGGCTGTAGCCGTGGCTAAAGGTCCTATGGGAAATTGCATGGGGTAAACATATTTTTGGACCCCCCTTTTTTCTCGGCCCCCGCTTGACCATTCACCCCCAAACTTTCAGGGAAGGAGCAGAACTGAGCTGGCCGAACGTTTAGAAAATTGCACACACATTCATCAACCGGCGGCAAAGTTATTCCAAATAGAATGTAGGGGATTTCCTATGTATAGGTCCTAACTATAACTACCTACTGGCCACCGCCAGTAGGTAATATATATATAAATATTCCCACGTTATAGTTAGTTGGACTCACTATAACTTGCGCGTGTAATGCACTGCTGATGACATCACATATTACATCACTCATGACATGGTCAGTGACATCACTCATGACATCACTGATGACACCATCCAGTGAATGTGTGCCTTTCTGAAAAATAAACATGTTTTATATATGTATATGTAAAGGTCGATGGAAAAATAAATGTTTAAATAAGTGTTTTAATGGATGTTTTAAAAAAAAAATGATTGGTTATCTGGCTTATTAAGTGTATCATAGTGAATACATATATTAGCGAGTATTGTTTAAATATTTAAATGTTTGTATCAGTGTTTCACTTTGTGTATAAGTCGGCGCATGGGTTGGTGAATAGCTACATGTGTGTTTATATGGGTTATTATTTTTTTTTTAGTATCAGTATAAGTGTCTGTATGATTTGGTGGGGGTGTTACTTAGCACACAGATGCATCAATGACTGACTCACTGTTTGTATGTGTTTTGAAGACAGCATATGTGCCGGACTGTATGGGTGAATGAATGTGTATATGTATGTGTTAGTAAGTGAATGACTGTCTTACTAGTGTCTTTATCAGTAACTACATATGTTTTAATCTAGTATATGTGAGTATTGTAGTATATAAGTGAGTATATGTGAGAGTCAGAGATTGAAGGAGTTCTTGTTTAAATAAGTATGTGTTTCTATAAGTGATCATTTAAGAGAGTAAGTATGTGTAAGTTTCCTTAGAAGTAAGGTGGTAGTGTGTGTATAGCTGTATATGCAAAAAAATGGATGTTCAATATTTTATTTGCATGTGTGAATATGTGTGTGAGCAACGTTTTGAAGACTGTCGGTGTGTTAACGGATGTATAGGTGTCTCACTACATATGATGAATGAGTATATGTATGACTGACTATATAGAACTGTTGGTGAATGAGTGGATGTGTATGTAAATGGTGGAATTACTGAATTAGTTGTTGTAACTGGTATAGGTATCCCCACTTTTTTGAAAATGTTAGTTTCTATTTTTAAATATGTGTTTCAAGGGTTACTTTACAGTGAAAGGAGGTCAGTCTCTCTGTCACAAGGATGGTTTCATCAGTGATGTCATGAGTGATGTCACTGACCATGTCATGAGTGATGTAATATGTGATGTCATCAGCAGTGCATTACACGCGCAAGTTATAGTGAGTCCAACTAACTATAACGTGGGAATTTCAATGGTTTTATGTCAGTAAAATTTCCAGGTAACTATAACTGGTGTGAAACCTATGGTTTTTTTCAGTGAATTTAATAGGTTTTTTTAATGCTAATTCTAACTATAACTGGTGTGAAACTTATGGTTTTTTCAGTGAATTTCATAGGTTTTTTAAATGCTAATTCCTTTCTATATCGAGTTTCTAACCTATGATTTTTTTTATAAATTTGCTGTTTTGTGTAAGTATTAGTTATTATTTTTTTTAATCATTTTTTCCTGGGGCGCTCTGGGTGAGCGCTCCGGTAAGCTCTCCGGAAAGCGCACCCAGAGCGCTACTTTCGTTCGTGAAAAAAATATGAATGAAAAGTAAATAATAACGCAAGACATTTAGTACCATACATATAAAAGCAGTTTCTTTTTAATAAGGAAATGAAAATGATTTTGAATTTCCGTGAAACTATGAAAACGTCACTTCGGCGAGCCGCGTACGCGCCCCCGGAAGCGCCTACGTTCGCGCCGCGTATGCGCCCTGGAAGCGCCTACGTTCGCGCCATGTGTGCGCACCTGGAAGCGCTCCGGTGCGCGCAGCGTCAGCGCTTCAAGTCATGTGACCTTAAAATAACACTTTTCATTGGTTGCTAACAGTTTTTTTACAAAGAATGAAATCCCCACCCATTTCCTTCACTTCTTCTTTCACTTTTGTGACTGAAAGACCTGTTTTTTGCTCTTGGATCTTTCTTGGTTTACAATGGCTGCCAGAGAATCCAGCAGTGATGAGGAGCCTGAATTCATCGATGAAGAGCCTCCTCAGCCAAAGGTGAAGGAACATTTCATTTGGAAAAATTTTTCAATACCACCTAACCAGAAAAAGGTGAATGCTCCAAAAGTGGAGGGCAGGATCTGCAAACAAGTCCTGTCACGGGGTGACCCCAAAAAGAAGTATTTTTTTGGGAACTTTACCATGATACAGCATGTGGAGAGGAAGCACCCCCAGATTTTTGCCCGGGAAAGTGTCAGGGCTCTGGCACAAGAGGTTCCCAGTGATGGGGCCTCTACATCCACCGGAGGAGCAACTACTTCTGGGAGGGGGCGATCGCAGGAGCTCGTTCCAAATATTCAACCTGCTTTCAACAATGCTGTCATGAAATGCAGATACTGCAATCAACTCCTTACCTATGGGGAGCAAAGTGTCCAGCTCATGGTTCGAGCATTGGAGAACCATCACTGCCGTTCCCACCCCTAATTTTTTTTATTTTTTTTGCTCCTGTTGAGCAGTTTCCGATCCCTGTTTTTGATCCTGTTTTGAACAAAGAAGAAAACAAAAAGTTCTTTTCAGAACTACCTCCAATTCTCATCAAAGAGCTATATTCTTAAAAAAATGAAAAAGAGTAAGTGAAATGGAGTGCATTGATAATGGAAAGGAAAATGAGTAAGAAAGAACAGAAAGGTATGAGAGGAGAAAGAAAGTAAAGTAGGGGGACTGAAAGAAGGTGAGTGTTGGGAAGGAAAGTAAGGAGAAGAAGAGTGAATATGGGGAATGTGGATATTCAAAGAAAATGTTGAAAAGGAACGGGGGTGTGGAAGGGTAAGAAAAGATGCATTGCTGGAGTTGAAGACTGAAGGCCTCATTTATGAAGCCTTGCGTCACTTTAACACCACCAGAGCTTCACTTTGTAAGCCCCTGCGCCACATTATTCCCACGTCAGGTGTAATGTATGCAAAAGGGACGAATTGACGCAAGAAAGGGTCGTAGAGGTGACGCAGTGAAATCTATTAGATATCACTGCATCACTTTTATGATGCTGTTGCGTCCAAATATTACGCCTGTTTCACAGCTGACGTGCAGGCCCTTTCACATGGGGCCTGGCCCCATGTGAAAGGATGCATTGCTGGAGTTGCATCATTTTTGAGACACACTCCAGCTATACATCACTTTTGCGCTTAGAGATACGTCTGAAATACTAACGTATAAGTAAGAACTTCCAACATAATACGTCATAAATTTAATAGGACGCATGAGTAGAAGACTAGAGGCCTCATTTATAAGGCCATGCGTCACTTTAACGCCACTGGTGCGTCACTTTTTGTGACGCACCAGTGCTGTAAATAATGCACCTTATTCAGTCATATTTACAAAGTGACGCATCTAGGTAGATGTGTCACTTTGTTAGCCCCTGCGCCACATTATACCTACGTCAGGTGTAATGTATGCAAAAGGGACGTATTGATGCAAGAAAGGGTCATAGAGGTGACGCAGTAAAAACCTATGAGATATCACTACGTCACTTTTATGATGCTGTTGCTTCCAAATATTACGCCTGTTTCACAGCAGGCATGCAGGCCCTTTCACATGGGGCTTGTCCCCATGTGAAAGGATGCATTGCTGGAGTTGCTTCATTTTTGTGACACACTCCAGCAATGCATCACTTTTGCGCTTACAGATACGTCTGAAATACTGACGTATCTGTAAGAACTTCCAACATAATACGTCATAAATTTAATATGACGCATGAGTATAAGACTGAAGGACTCATTTATGAGGCCATGCGTCACTTTAACGCCACCGGAGCGTCACTTTTTGTGACGCACCAGTGCTGTAAAAAATTCACTTTATTCAGTCATATTTTCAAAGTGACGCATCTAGGTAGATGCGTCACTTTGTAAGCCCCTGCTCCACATCATTCCTACGTCAGGTGTAATGTATGCAAAAGGGACGTATTGACGCAAGAAAGGGTCTTAGAGGTGACGCAGTGAAATCTATGAGATATCACTACGTCACTTTTATGGCGCTGTTGCTTCCAAATATTACGCCTGTTTCACAGCAGGCGTGCAGGCCCTTTCACATGGGGCTTGTCCCCATGTGAAAGGATGCATTGCTGGAGTTGCTCCATTTTTGTGACACACTCCAGCAATGCATCACTTTTGGGCTTACAGATACGTCTGAAATACTGACATATCTGTAAGAACTTCCAACATAATACGTCATAAATTTAATAGGATGCATGAGTATAAGACTGAAGCACTCATTTATGAGGCCATGCGTCACTTTAACGCCACCGGAGCGTCACTTTTTGTGACGCACCAGTGCTGTAAAAAATGCACTTTTATTCAGTCATATTTTCAAAGTGACGCATCTAGGTAGTTGCGTCACTTTGTAAGCCCCTGCGCCACATTATTCCTACGTCAGGTGTAATGTATGCAAAAGGGACGCATTGACGCAAGAAAGGGTCGTAGAAGTGACACAGTGAATAAACTGGGGGCCTCATTTATGAAAAGTGACGCATCGCTGCGTGAAAACAGCAATGGGTCCCTTTTCAGTGCGCACTCCTTACGTCATTCCTGATGCGTCATATTTAATGTATGACGCATCATGTCGCAAGGAGTTACAGATATGTCAGTATTTCTGACGTATCTGTAAGCACAAAAGTGACGCATTGCTGGAGTGTGTCACAAAAGTGAAAGGGCTTGCGTAAGTCTTACGCCTGCTGTGAGGCAGGCACAAGATTTTGACGCAACAGCGTCCTAAAAGTGGCGCAGTGAATTCTCATAGATTTCACTGCGTCACTATTACAAGGCTTTTTGTGGGGGAACGCCCCCTCTGCATACATTATACCTGACACAGGTATAATGTGGCTCAGGAATTTAAAAAGTTACGCATCTTCCTAGATGCGTCACTTTTTAAATATGGCTCAACGAGGCGCATTTTTACACTGCTGGTGCGTCACAAAAAGTGATGCACCGGCGTCGCAAAACTGTTGCAAGGCCTTCATAAATAAGGCCCTGGATTTTCCCCATGCTTCGCTCCCTGGTGCGCTCCCCGGTGCGCGTACCGGGTGCTCCCCCGCGCAAATCGATTTTTTTTTTAAATGCCCCGCAGGACCCTATTATAGCCCCCACATCAAACCTAGGGGGTCAGGGGGGGTCTACCCTGCCCCCTTATAGTCATTTCCCCCTTTTTTTATGCCACCTCTTGTGTCTCGATCCTACCGAGACACAAGATGGCAGCCGCTCCGGACTGTTTCGAATGTTTACAGACACCCGTGAGCCAATCAGCTTTCCTTGCGCAAGTCGCGTTGCACGCCCGGTGCGCTCCCCGATGTGTGTACCGGGGCGCGCCTATAGATATATATATTTTTTTTAACCTAAATTACTCAAAATCCACTGGAGCACATATCTTGAGACATAGCAAAGGCACATCGGGCTACCAGTCCCTACAATTTTGCCAAGTTTGGTGGAAATCCATTCAGCCGTTCGGGCTAAAAGTGAGTTCGACCGCCCTATGGAAATTAACATGGGGAAAACGCGTTTTGGGACCCCCTTTTATCTCGGCCCCTGCTTGACGAATCCCCCCAAATTTTCAGGGAAGGACCGGAGCTCCGCGAGGCAAATTTGAGGAAATTTTCAGGCAGATTCGTCAACCGACGCCAAAGTTATTCACAATAGAATTGTGAGATTTTGCATTGAAAAAAATCCTAACTATAACTACCTACTGACGACCGCCAGTAGGATATATATATATATATATATATATATATATATATATATATATATATATTAATAATTATGCATTGAAAATAATGAACATATTAGTATAATTACTATTATATAAAGTATACTTACATTGCTTTACTTTTCTTGATGGTATGTTTTGATGTTCGTTGCTTATTCACTGTTATATTTTCTGTAGGTATGACAGCAAAATGTAGAATTAACATTTTACATATATTTGTAATTAAATTGTATTGTTTTGTCTTTAGTAGTAAAACAATTAGTACTTACTAGTTGTAGTTGATGACTTTTATTTTGTGTATGTTTTTTGTGGGTGCAGTTTGAAGAGGCTGAGAAGAAAAAAGTATTTTTAGTTACACTTGTCATTTCATTGAATTTATTGTTTATTAATATGTTCTATTTGTTAGTCACTTTTTTTGTAGTTTTCTTCAAAGTTGTCTGTTGCAACCTTTTTTGGTGAAGTTGTGTTGAAATGTAAGCTGTGAAGTAAAATAGAAAAGGTTATATTTTTTGATTATTAGATTATTTTTATAGTTTATGTACACTTGTATGAAGCTAAAGAATTGCGAATGTTTAATAGCCATGTTTAAGGAATTGCTAATTAAGAATTTTAATTTTTAAGGTATGTAGGAATTGCTAAATACATTGATATATATACACAATCTGTATTAGGGAGTATACTATTTTGTTATTATTTCCTATAGGTGTAGATGGTCATAGTAATTATTTGGAAACTATTTGTAGTTTGATAGTACCTATGTTGCTATTGGGTTTTGAGTTGATGTATTTTAAAAGTACTTTTATTGGTTTGTGACTGGTAACAACATTGATGCATGTGCTGATTAGTTTTTATTATGTAATACAAATTATATTATTACTAATTTTCCTTGATGTAGTGGTTTTTGCTGATGTTGATGTTTAGTTGAATTTTGTGGCAGCTATAAAAAGAAAAGTAGTTGTTAGCCACTTTTGTACTTTTATTATGTTATAAAAATCAAATTCATTTAATTTATTTGTAGGTTAATTTCTATATTTAGCTTGTTATATTTTTAATGATGTTGAGTTAAATATTGTGGGCACTAAAATGTTTCTCCTGTATTTGTAATGAAGTTTAATCTGTGATGTAATGATTTTACTTAAAATAATAATAATTAAATTAAATAAGGTGAAGTATTTATATTTTGTTATAAAGTTTTGTTATTACCTGTTTTGTAGTAATTTCGATTTAGTTGTTTATGTAGTTCTTCTTTCTTCACTGTTCTCTCTCTCGCAAAGTAACACTCTTCCTCCTTCTGTGGCCAGTATATGTAAAAGTGTGTTAAATAATTCCTTGTTTTTATAGTGTTTATTTGATTAGTTAACGTTTTCTACATTTTTGTTGTTATTTAGTTTACATTTATTGGTCGAGATACCTTTTCTTTTAATTAGTTTAACATATATATGATGATTATTTAATGTTTGTATTTATGTTATTTATTGTTATTTACATATATATGTAAATAAATGTCATTTAAGTTATTTATTGTTGATATATAATAATGTTAGTTCATTTTCGGTTTGCTGGATATTTATTTAATGTTGTATACCGTATTTTATGGCATATAAGACGACTTTTTAAACCTTGAAAATCTTTTCAAAAGTTGAGGGTCGTCTTATACGCTGGGGTCATTTTATAAGCAAGCGAATATAGCCCAAACCCTATATTTTAAAAGGAAAAGTAGGGGGTCGTCTTATACACCCAGTCGTCTTATACGCCAGAAAATATGGTATTTGTGTTAGTATTATAATAATATTTGTTTTAAATAATTAAATATTTTTTATATATCTTGTTATATTTTATTTTACGTAATTGGGTTATGTAATTTAATTTTATAATTTTTAATAGTATTTTTAAATTTTAAATGTACTTTTTGATGTTGTTTATATTTTTTATTTTATCGATATTTGTGCAGTCGATATTGTTGATATCAATATTTTTGGTGTGTCCTGTTATTTTTAATTTTATCGATATTTTTGTTAACTATATTTATGTGGTCGATATTTTTGTCATTGAATTTTTTTTACAAGATATATTTTGATTGATGTTTGTATAATATCTTTTTTAAGTATAGGGTATCGATATTTATGTTTACGATATTTTTTCTGCTGTATTTTTGTAGGTCGAGGTATTAAGAGTAGATATTTTATCAGTTATCTGCAAATGTTAATACTAGTTACATGTGAGACTGTAAATCGATGTGCCCCAGGCGTTCAACTTTCCTTTTTTGTTTTTTTGCATCAATACATTGTTAGTTTTTAAGACGGTACGAGCTGTTGTTAGTTGGTTAAGGGAAGACATTAGCCAACTAACAACAGCTCGTACCGTCTTAAAAACTAACAATGTATTGATGCAAAAAAAAGACATTAAGATCAAGCAAAAGGAGCAACAGCTGCAGAAGGCTTCACTCGAACAACATACTAACATACACATCTTACAACAAGAGTTAGAAAATTTGAAAGCGAAATATCAGGCGAATCTTGATAAGATCATCAAAGAAAAATGGGATTCAAGTAAACTTAGCAACTTCTCATATGGGGAAAAATGCGGCCGCCTTCTTGCATGGAAGGCTAGGTCTGATAGAGCAAGAAATCAAATCAACGGCCTTAGAGTGCAAAGCTCTGGAGATGTCTCCTATGCTAATGAGGTAATATCGGAAGAGGCAAGAAGATACATGCAGACCCTATATTCCGAAACCAAGGATAAATCTAATCTGGATGTAGATGGATGGTTGGAGGGGGTCAGACTTCCGCAGTGTCAGGAGGACGACTTTGACTTTGTAAGATCTGAGATAAAAGAGGGGGAAGTACATAATCAGATGAAGAAGATGGCAAAAGGAAAAGCTGCGGGCCCGGATGGACTCCCTGTGGAGGTATATCAAATTGGTGCGGAGATAATTGTCCCAGTTCTCACTTCTTTTTGTTCTTTGTTTAACAAAATATATCTGGCTGGTGAACCTATTCCAAAGACCTGGTTGGAGGCCTCAGTTGCTTTGATCCTGAAGCCGAATAAGGACCCCCTGACTATTGAATCATATAGGCCAATCTCCCTGCTGAACACTGACTACAAAATTTTTGCAGGAGTCTTGGCGGCGAGGCTGGCCAAAGTAATCAAAACTATTGTACATGAGGATCAGAGGGGCTTCTTGCCAGGTAGGCAGATTAACGAGTTGACTTTTCAGGCCATTACAGCAATAGACTATGCTACTGATAAGAAACTTCTGTTGACCATTGTAGCAATAGACGCCGCAAAGGCATTTGATCAAGTAAATTGGGATTACCTCTGGGAAGTACTGTCCGGATTCGGCTTACCAACTAACTTCATCACCTCTATAAAAGCACTGTACCTGAACCCAAAGGCAAGGATTTTTGTAAATGGGACACTCACAGACTGGGTTCAAATATCAAGGGGTACTAGGCAGGGGTGCCCCCTTTCCCCCTTATTGTTTAATTTATATATTGAGCCATTAGTGAATAAATTAAGGGCAGATCAATTAATAAAACCCTTTTCCATAACCGATTTGGATCTAAAATTCGCCCCATATGCAGATGACCTTTTAATGTTCACTTCCAATCCTGAGGTAGCAATACCTAGACTTTTTGATCATGCAGAAGCTTTTGGAGAGACCTCTGGATATAGAATAAATAAGGAAAAAACTGAAATCATGCAATGGAATCGGGAGGTAGTGTTGCCTGAAGCAAAATTAAGGATGAGGTACCTTGGGATCCAGTTAGTCCAGGACATTACTCAGATATCGAAAGTTAATTTGGACAAGGTGTATAAGGACATTTGTGGTCAATTACAGCGTTGGTCCGGGCTCCCATTAAACATCTTCGGGAGGGTCAACCTTATAAAGATGATTATACTGCCCAAGGTAACTTTCCTGTTTAACTCAATATCCTTATCTTTTGATACAAAGGCGGTGGGTAAACTACAAGGAAAAATAGGTTCATTTATCTGGAACTCCAAAATGCCCAGAATTTCTGCTAAAAAGTTAGGAAGACAATTAAAAATGGGAGGGCTGGCGCTACCTGACATCTTGCATTATGGCCATTCCTTCCACTTTAAAAATTTCAGAGTCATGGCAGGTAAGGCAGATACATCTTTTTTGGGACGTTTGTTTCAGGCAATATTGCATGGTATCCCCCAAGGCCACGAATATTTCTATTTTAAGTTTGGAGACCCCAGATTTTATAAAAAGGTCAGACTAAAGGTTTTAGTTACGG
Source organism: Lissotriton vulgaris (assembly GCF_964263255.1). Taxonomy (NCBI): domain Eukaryota; kingdom Metazoa; phylum Chordata; class Amphibia; order Caudata; family Salamandridae; genus Lissotriton; species Lissotriton vulgaris. The sequence goes on from NW_028251277.1 coordinate 10,270, forward strand.
CTCTGAAGAATTGGGTTTTCTTCAGGAAAAAAATACAAATTCCATACTATGCTCCTCAGGCCCCAATATGGGACTCTCCAGGGACCCCAGACTGTCTTAGAGACCAACTGTCAACCCCGCTCAAATTAGCAGGGCTAATGCAGTGGAGAGATTTACAAAATGACCAACAGTTACTGGGGTGGGATTCCCTCTTCATGTTGACTGGAGGAACCCTTACAAGATTTAAATATTACCAGCTGTCAAGCTGGTGGTCTACTGAAATATTGGATTGTACATCTAATCCGAAATTTGATTTTGTAAATAGAAAGGGGCGTTGGGATAAAGAGCTTACTTTTTGGTATGAGGCATTGATGGAAAAAGAGGGAGTTACTGATTTGGAACTTCAGAATCTCTGGGGAAATGTTGAAGGACTGGATAGTAACAAACTGGTAGACTTGTGGGGGGATTCTTTTAGCCTGGTGAACGGAATAGTAAAGTCAGCTCCTCTTAAACGAAACCATCTGTTCACACTGTATAGGGTGTATTTTTCCCAAAAAAAATTGACAAGGATCACAAACCTGCAATATAGCTGCCCACGGTGCAAATCTCTAGAGGCAGATGACTTGCATATGTTTGTAGAATGTCCTAGTCTTAACCTGTTTTGGAAAAAAATTGAGGGTTTCTTGGTGGATGTGTTAGGAACACGGATTGTGGTGTCACCGGTAATGATTCTGTTCGGTCTGGAGACGGATTACCACCTCGATAATCTGCAGACTAAATTTATTTTCTATGTGATGTTATTGGCAAGACGAGAAATATGTAAAGTATGGAAATCTGAAGATGCTCCCACTTTTTCTGAATGTTTAAGGTATATTATATATATTAGTGAATCTGATATAGCATGTGATAATTCCTCAGAGTCCAAGATCTGGGAGCTCCTTGTGGCATGGCGGAACAGATGAGAGTATTCCGATGATTTCACCTGGGTACTGTTGGTGCTTAGTCCTCAACCAATCCGGGGGTCGCCAAGTTACAGAGGCTGAGGTGGATAAAGCAAACAGTAAACACTAGAGGGGGGTATCTTTTCCTGCCTTCACTGGCATCGAATTCTGTGGTCGTAACATCGAGATGCCAGGGGGGGGGGAGAGGATCTCCGTCTAGAGCACCCAAAAAATTGGTATATGAGGAATACAAAAAATATTTTAAAAAGTCAAAAAAAAAAAAAAAAAAAAAAGGGAAGACATTAGGACTAGATGACAAAATGCAAGGTATATTTTATGGTATCCTTTGGGAAAACCACACTGGCAAAAAACACAATTCTTATTTAACATAAGCCTAAACACCTGAGAGTTAAGGGTGTCTTTAAGTTTATCCTCATCTCATGGGTTGTGGTAAACACTCCCTTCCCTGTCCTACACCTAAACCAAATATAATTGCATCTGTTGGGATACTTTCATTTCTTGAACTTTAAGTCCTGTATGCAAGCGTTAGCTGAGTGGATGGACTCCCACTGCCTAAAGCTCAATGGCTCCAAGACAGAGGTTCTGGTAGTGGGGGGAAAGAGTAAAAGCTGGTCAGCCGAGTGGTGGCCTTCGTGCCTTGGCCCTACTCCCACACCTTGTGAGGAGGCTGAGAATCTGGGAATATGGATTAACCCCACCCTCTCCTGTGAAGGCCATATAAGGCGTCTTGTGGGCAAGTGTTTTGGGGTACTGAAGACCCTAAACAAAACTTTAGACCTGCTACCTCTAGCGGCCAGAAGGACGCTGACGCAGGCATTGGTGACCTCTCGGTTGGATTATGGAAACATTCTGTTCCTTGGGTCCAACGAGGGCAGCCTTGGTCGCCTGCAAGTCATCCAAAATTCCGCCGCCAGACTGGTGTTAAGGAGACCCAGGAGAGCTAATTCTCAGCAGGCATAGGATGCGCTTCACTGGTTGCCAGTGAAGAAACGCGTGCTGTTCAAATGCCTCCTCTTCTGTCACCGTATTGTCTGGGGCAGGTCGCCCGCCTATCTTAGGGACTTAGTCAGCCGGTACGAACCGCCAAGGGCCCTCCGGTCGGAGGGCACCGGGCTGTTGACAGTCCCAAGGGTAAGGAAGGCCAGAATGGGCGGACGATCTTTTTCGCTCCAAGCAGCTCAGCACTGGAACAAACTTCCTCCCGCCCTGAGATTGGAGAGTAGTGAAACGGTGTTTAGGGCTAGGCTCAAAACTTTACTCTACACTTTGTAGGGCTAGGGACTCTATAATGGTGGTTGTTAGTAGCTTCTCAGCGCAGGGACACGCCGGCATGGCATTACTGTGCGCTTTATAAGCTCTTTATTATTATTATTATTATTATTATTGATCAATTGCTAAAGTACAGTAAATATTGTGCAGATACTGTATTTGTTCTTGTTTTATGAGATTCATTACCCCTAGCACACTAATTTACAGGAATACTGGTTTACATTGCCCAATTTTACTCTTCATCTCTTTCCTGCCTAATATATAATTCCTCTCACTTGAGTTCTCTCACAGTCTGTCCCTTCTTGTTCGTTCCATCTATGTGACTTCATCTATGTCCAGCTATTTTACTTTTGATCTTCATGTCTTGTGACTCTTGTTCTTGATATTTCAGACTTCCTCAGTGTCTCTGAGTGGCCTCACAGGTATATTCAAATATTGCTCTCCCCCCCATGTGATATGGACTGCGGATTATCAATTGTACTGTCTTTTTTAAGCAAATTAGTCAATGAAACTCATTCGCATTCTCCTTCCATGGCCAGAAGTCTTTTTATGAGATATTGGTTGGGTAGCCTGCCACTAAATCCCCTAACGAGTAAGTGGGCAAGAGGACAACACTTGGTCTATTGCCCTGCCTGTGGAGAAGTTCCTGAGATGGAGGAACACATTTTGTTTTTCTGCCCAGAATGCCATGGCCCCCACAGGAAATGGATGCTCCCAGTCTGTTTAAAACTGAAGGTTTATCATTATAAAATTGCATACAAAGGTTTAATAACTGACAACTCTGAAGCAATAGACTTTTCTGTAAGTTGATTTTTAGCAATGTTTGACACAAATGCTTTAAGGTTGTAGCAAGAGGTAGAGTATACTACTTCCTTTTTAGGATTGAATTCTGTTAGCTGGGGGTTGTATGACTCTCTTCAATTAGATTATAGTACTGAAAGCCCAGTTAAGTAAGGATGCATTACACAAAAATATAAAATAGGCATGCTACATGTTGTTTTCTTTATTTATACCTACTTCCGTTAAATAGACCTTTACTTCTATTCTAGGCTCAAACCACATTTTTTGACCATGACAAAGGGACCCTACTATTAAAACTGAGTGCTCGTTTGGATCCCCTCGGTCATTTTTAATACACACCATCCTCACCCATTCTACTCAAATTTTCTTACTCACCTACGCAACTTACATCAGCAAAAAAGAAAAGCTCTCCAGTAAAAATCCCCCAGGAGGGACCCGTTGGGCATCGCAGCGCCACCCCAACAAGGAGCTGCCCGATAATGAAACATGACACCTCTTGGGGTGTGTGAGGGCCCTTGCTCCTTAAAAGAGCATTCCCCTCCGCTGTCCACATTTCTAGACCTAGATACCCATATAGGAACCATACAGTCCTTGTTCTCATAGCTGTATGGGGAACGTGTGCTGGACCTTTTAAAAAGCCATAGTCCATCCATCCTTGTATTGAAATAGTTTTACTAACATGTTTCCTGTCTTTGTCAGTCTGTGGTAAGAATTGATTAGACCACTTCCATTCTGACTTTGGCATATGTTGGAGTACACCAAAGCAGTATGAAAGAAAATTGTCAATAATTGTGCAAAGGTATTCTTCATTAGGATTTTCAGTCCTACCCCAGTCAGTGTGCCTAGGTCGTTGCAACCACAGTGCACAATCATGAGGTCAGGGATTTCCAATCCACATTGCTTTCAACCAAAGGCAGCAATGGGTGCCATTTTAACCCTCTCTGGGCAATCCAAGTAATTTTTATTTTGACACAACACAGGTCCCTGCCAATGCCACTCTTTCCAGCAGACTCTCTAGGTCAAAGGACATAGCTGTGGCACACAATACACACTTTCCTTTTAAGGTCAAGCAGCAATATCTTACAGGGGAAGGTTGGAGCTGAAAGAGACAGTTTTCAAAATGAAAGGCTGTTATAATGGAGGTGTGATTTTTGGTTTTGTAAACAAGCATGATTGGATGCTGTGAATAAGCAGGTGAATAAAATTAGGTAGTGTCTTGAAAGGATAATTACATAGATATGTGATTGGATTTGGTAAAAATCAAACATTGTAATGCAGACTTGGATATGCTTTTAATTCTGTACTGTGAACCACATGTGCTGCAGCTCATTTTGTAACTCAAATGGTCCTTCTAGAATGTGCGGCAAACTTGTGACCTACTGGTTTTAGTGGGCTCCAAAGGAGACTCTCCTAAGAGAGGTTTTCAGGGGAAGAGTCTTAAAGAGAGTGCCGTCTGTTTTTGGGAAATTAGAAGTTTGGAGATTCATTTTTTAAGAATAAAGGTTTGTTTCTGACAGAAGGCTTTGGTAAAAGGTGTAGAAGAGTTTTAAAGTCATACAACTAGCAAGAAAATATGTTTTTTGACTCCCGTAATTTTTCATAAATTTGTCGTGATGATTGTGAATAAGTTGCAAATATGCATAAATACCCTTCCACATTGGACTTCTTTGTAAACGGGCTTCAAAGGGTTAACACATATTAAAAAATTCAGTGGAGTTAAAAAAATTTATTATGAAAGGCTATTTTTTTATTTGCTGCCTTCCACATTATCAGAGATTGCAAAGTTGAAAAAGTTGTCATTAATGTTTGCTTTGTATGAGAGTGCAGTGCCATTCTTATGCTTATTTTTCACATTTTCTGAGTAATACATCTATCTGATAAAAGCAAAAATCCTATTTGACCAACAAACTTAAATTTCAGGTATGTGAATAATATTGTAGTTTGAAAAAAAAACAGTGGATTGAAAAGGTATATATATGCATGTGAGGTTGATGAAAAGTCTATATAATATATGGATAAGATATGTAAGTTTATGAGGTAATGTATGTGTGGTTGTGTTAGCGTTTTAATATTTGTATTAATGGCTGAATATATCTGTTTATAGGTGTGTGATTATGTGACTTTCTGTCTGAGATTCAGACTGTGTGGCAAGTTGCTTAACAATGTGTTGCCCTGGTACTGAGTATTAAACATGTTGTATTACTGCATGCTCTCTTTGGCATAAACAGTGCTTGCTAAGCTTGAAATGTATACTTAACATTGTACTATATAGTCTGCAAAGTTTTGCTGCTCAAATACAATATTTACATTTGAACTCTGGGACTTGTAGTGCTTATTTATTCCAGTTTAAAAGAAAAGTGCAAGTCATAGAATTGAAAGGGAGAAAAATGCACTGGAGCACTACATAACGCATGAACCTGTAAAACCTTGCACTTAGGTATTAGTGACCATTTAGGATGGGTTTTGGTAATTTATAGGACTGCTTTATATGTGACTAGATAGCAAGACATACCCTTTTACGCAATAATGAATGACATGCAGTATGAAACTTCTAGGCAAAGCTAATTATGCAATGTTGCACATATAGTACAAGTTTTGTACATATGTAGAGAAGAAATATCACTCTTTTTTTCTGTGAGAGAGAGTCTGAGGTATGTAGCTATTCAGTGACATATCTATACAGAATGTATGTATGCAGCAGTTATTACATATAACTTATCTGTATGTTAAGCTGTAGGTAGGCTAAAGAACACAGTACTTTCTACTTGCATGTGGTTTTAAGTTTACTAAGTCATATGTGTAATTGTATGTGTGCAGTTATATATGCAGTATCGAATCCATGCTTCAACTCACTTACCCAATAATTTAAAGATAGAGATTCTCAAAAACCCAGTCAGGGACAGCCAGGGGCACGTACACATTCAGTATCGAATCCAGATGCAGACACACTTATATACCCCTCTATTCCCTAACAGAGGCACTGGGGGTTTTTTTCAGCCTCTTTCATACACATTTTGAGAGTCATAGGTTTTCTAAAACAGACAGTCATATATTGGCACGGCTACTTAAACATCTCTTGGCACTGCTACAGGTGGACACCTACATTCTCTCAGATATGCAGCCAAGTACTGCCACAATGTACTCATCCATTCAGACTAATAGTCCTTTAAAAAAGGATCAGGCCAACTAGTGCAGAGCCTGTCTCTGCACTCTCAATGCCAGCTTTACTTGGCATGTAAAAGCCCTTCATCAACTAATAAACCCATCTTTTAGTATACAGAACTCACCTCTTAGATAATATGTAGGTATGCCATAAAGCATGGTTCTTTGTGCTTAAAATAGGACGGATGTCCATTTGAGTTTTGGTAAGTTACCTGTGCACTTTCCAGACCCCTATGTCTAGTAGAACATAGAGTGCATAACCCATAAAACATCTGATATACTTGTTCAAATAGGATAAAGTCTCACACTCAATCAGTAAGACAGCAACAGAGAGACTTACACATTCACTCACATATTCATAAACTACTTGTGTATGCAGCAGCATCAAAAACAGTTACAGACACTTACATACCCCTCTATTCCCTAACAGAGCCATTGAGGTATTCGTTCAGACTCTTAGACTTACTAAAACTGATAGTCATATGCTGACACACTTTCTTAAACATCTTATGTCACTGCTACAATGGACTCCTATGCTCACTCTAATATGTAGCCAAGTACAGATGCAACCTAGTAATCTATTTTAAAAAAGCACCTTTAAACATGGGTCAGGCCTAGTAGTGCAGACCCTGTCTGTGCACTCTCCCTGGCAGCTGGATATGGCATATAGACGTTCTTCATCAAGTCTTGAACACTTGTTTTACTATAAATTACTCACCTCTGAGCTAAGCTGTTCTTTGGAGTTTCAATAAGTTACTCAGACACTTACAGATCCCTATGCTAAGTACCACATAGAGTATACCACCTATAATACAACTGACATACAAGTTCTCAAAAGCATAGAGATTATCACTCACCCAGTCAAACAGCAACAGAGGGACTTATGTATTCACTGACATATTCAGAAGGTTTTTATGTATCCAGTAGCTCCAAAGACAGTTGCAGACACGCTTACATAGCCCTGCATTCCCTAATACAAGTTCTGATGTCTTTGTTCAGGCACATTTACAGAGCCTTACACTTGGTGAAACAGACTGTCATACACCAACACACTTACTTAAACATCTGATTGCAGTTCTACAGGTGGACACATACAATCACTCAGATGAGTAGCCAAGTATAAACATAACATAGATATGCATTCTGTCAAATAGTCCTTGAAACATGGGTCAGACCTACTAGTGCAGAGCCTATCTGTGCACTAATACTACCAGCTTGACTTGCCATTAAGTATGGGCGAAATTTGCGAATTCGCGTTCCACGAATTCATGCGAAAGCGAACTCGCAATTCCGCTAAATCCGTGAATTCAGGCGAATTTGAGAATTTGTTTTTTTGCGTGTTCGCAAGGGTTTTTGCCAGTTTGCAAGGGTTTTTTACAAGTTCGGGAACGCAAACTTACGTGTGTGGTCGCAACGGTCGTGACCATGTTGTTTCTACGTGTCCAGCCTGTTTGTGACCCTGTGGTTCATCGCGGCCACCCTCCGGTTCATCACTGCCACCCTCTGGTTCACCACTGACACCCTCTGATTCATCACTATCACCCTCTGGTTCACCACTGCCACCCTCTGGTTCATCACAGCACCCTCTGGTTCACCACTGCCACTCTCTGGTTCACCACTGTCACTCTCTGGTTCACCACTGTCACCCTCTGGTTCACCACTAGCACCCTCTGGTTCACCACTGCTACCCTCTGGTTAATCACAGCACCCTCTGGTTTACCACTGCCACCCTCTAGTTCAAGACTGCCTTCCTCTGGTTCATCACTGCTATCCTATGGTTCATCACCCTCTGGTTCACCACTGCCACCATCTGATTCATCACTGCCACCCTCTGGTTCATTGCAGCCACCCTCTGGTTCGCCACTGCCACCCTCTGGATCATCACTGCCACCCTCTGGTTCATCACTGCCACCCTCTGGTTTGCCACTGCCACCCTCTGGATTATCACTGTCCCCCTCTGGTTCATCACAGCACCCTCTGGTTCACCAGTGCCACCCTCTGTTTCATCACTGCCACCCTCCGGTTCACCACTGCTACCCTCTGGTTCATCACTGTCACCCTCTGGTTCATCACTGCCACCCTCTGGTTCATTACTGCCAACCTCTGGTTCGCCACTGTCACCCTCAGGATCATCACTGCCACCCTCTGGTTCATCACTGCCACCCTCTGGTTTGCCACTGCCACCCTCTGGATCATCACTGCCACCCTCCGGTTCATCACTGCCACCCTCTGGTTTGCCACTGCAACCCCTGGATCATCACTGTCCCCCTCTGGTTCATCACTGCCACCCTCTGGTTCATCACAGCACCCTCTGGTTCACCAGTGCCACCCTCTGGTTCATCACTGCCACCCTCTGGTTGATCACTGCCCCCCTCTGGTTCAAGACTGCAACCCTCTGGTTGATCACTGCCATCCTCTGGTTCATCACAGCACCCTCTGGTTCACCACTGCCACCCTCTGGTTCATCCCTGCCACCTTCTGGTTCATCCCTACTGTTCCGATGCCAACCAGCCAAACACAGCAGAAGTGAAGAACGCCCCAATCCCCTACTCTCGCCGTGACCCCCAGCACCCACAGATATATTCCGGGTGGTGGAGAACACGACACAGGGAGAAGGTGGGTAAACAAAACAAGGGACACATACAATCACTCAGATGAGTAGCCAAGTATAAACATAACATAGATATGCATTCTGTCAAATAGTCCTTGAAACATGGGTCAGGCCTACTAGTGCAGAGCCTATCTGTGCACTAATACTACCAGCTTGACTTGCCATTAAGTAGGGAACCCAAGGTCTTGGAGAACACAGCTCGTCTCCTCTAGTTTCCTGGTAGCTGACTGCTTGACCCAGACGAGACCGCTAAAAAAGAAAAGGGGGACAAGATTGGACACACCCCACTAACAAAACCAGTGCCAAGTACACACACGAACCACCGACCTCCCCGCTAACCCCAGTCAACACACGGGAGTAGCTTGATACGAGACAGGAAATAATCTGCTGCTTTCATATTGGTTCTTTCTTTTGGAACCCCAGACCAACCCCGCCCCCTCGGGAGAGGAGTGTTAACAGTAACACCTACCACCCTCTTGTTCATCACTGCCACCCTCTGGTTCAGCACTGCCACCCTCTGGTTCATCACAGCACCCTCTGGTTCACCACTGTAGATTATGAGTGGAAAGTACACCTGCCCAGGCTCAACTGAGATGAATTAATTTGGGGCTGTTTAATGTGTCACAGAATTTGAGCTTTAAGTCTGGCACCTCCTTCCTTAGCTGTAAGTGCTTCCTGTTGCAGTTTAATTTTTTTTACAGGAGCATTGTGCCATACTTCTAACTATTCTCTGACCCTGCTTTGAGGGTCAGATCAGGGTCAAAGAATAGTTGCAAGTAGGCAACTGAACTTTGGAGGGGTCCCTCAGGAAGCACTACAGGGAATGGTTACAAATTAGCTTGAACTTTTGCACCTGCTAAGTGCTTTCAGTATTGCAAAATTAGTTTTTCTGCAATTTCGCGAGATTCGCGGGGCGCGAATTCGCGCTAAATCAAACCTGCGAATTTGTGCAAATTAGCGGATTTTTTTTATTTTCCGTGTTCGACGGGTTTTTTGCGTCTTCGCAAGCCGCTTGCAGCGCACCGACCGCGAAGTTACCGATGCGGTTGTACATGGGCGCGGCCATCTTGTGCGTGTTGCGTTTTTCCGGTTCCGGGCTCTATTGGCAATCTTGCGTTGTGTGCGGCGCGCTATTATAAGTTCGCCTGTGTTTTTGCATGCTCGCTGGGAAAATATTGCGCGAACTTACCCACGCGGTCCTCTATGGGCGCCGCCATCTTGTTTTTCATTCATTGCTATGGTTTTTGGCCATGCTACCTCTCTATCCATCTTACATCTTTGTAATCCTATGTTTTTCTGAACTTTTTTTGCTTTTTTTGCTTATTATCTATCTCTACAATTTCCTACATCTATATTTTGTGCTTTTTAAAAACTTTTTGTTACTTTATTACCTACTTGATTTCTTTCGCTCTCTCTCTTATTTTTTTCCCACCTATTCTTCTTTCCTTTTTCTTGTGCCCAGGACCATGGCATGGGAGCCGACAAGGGCAAGGGGAAGGGCCCAGCACCCCGTACCCGGCTCCCTTGCGGGCGTTTGAGGGGGGAACAAGTCCAGGCCAGGGAGATCTTCTCTGCGGTGGAGGTAGCCGCCTTGATGGTTTTTATCCAACTCCACCTCCCTAAGACCGTGGCAGCAGTTGGGCAGATTGCTTCCAGTTACGGCCTCCGGGAGCGTCGCCAGCTGTGGGAGAAGGTGTGCCGGGGCATGTGGAAGGAGTCTGGGGTCCGGCGCACCTACCAGCAAGCGACGCACCGGTGGACTGACATCCTGGACCGGGAGCATGACATGCTCGACCTGCTAGGATTGGAGATCCCTGGCCTTGGTAAGTAGCTATTTATTAACTACTTTTTTTTCTTTTGCTCTGTTATATTGCTAATCTAATTTTTTTCCTGAAGAGTACGAATGCTGCTGATTCGATTACATTGCAGGTAAATTCATCTTTAAATAGCTTCTGTCATTGCAGGTGCTCGCCTGGTTGTTGGCATTGCTACTATGCTTACTTGTTTGCAACTTTTTACTTATTTGAGAGCATTACTGCGTAATGGTAGAGACAGTAGACTCAAGTCTAGTCCTTCTTTGTACGCCTGCTGCTTCCACTTTGAAGAGATAGTGGTGGATTGTTACGTTGAGTATATTATTTATTACTTGTTATAGGACATTTGTTAGTGGTCTGCAATCATGATGACGTACTGTGTCTGTCACGTGACGTCTCGTGCTGCTGAGTGATGGCAGTCGTAGTAGAACCTTTTTGTTGTTGGTGTTGTTAGTGAATTACATAACTTTCCTATTAGACAGTCTGCGAATCCTGCAATACTGTACTACTATCCTCCTAGTTGACCAGATCATATGCAATTGTTGTTAATTTGTTTCCCCGACATAATGTTAGATTGTGTTCAAAGAAATCAAATATTTCCCAAAAAACAATCATCCATGTTGTTTTTCTTTATTTCATGTTCACCAGAACCTCCCAGGATCAAGGCGCCGGCAGCGACTGAGACTCCGGTGGAAGAAGGTGGACAGGATCAGTCCCTTGCAGGCTCTTATGCTGGCCCCAGTAAGTTGATCTATTGTCAAATATTACTTATATTCCCCTCACTTTTACAGCTCCTATTCATTACAAACTGTTTCCTAATAATTCTATGTATTACAACATAGTCTTTGATCTTCTTCTAATGTAGACTACTTTCTACATTCTTATCCTGCCTTTACCATCACTTTCTGTGCTACTACTATTTACGATTATGAGTCAGTCTGTGTAGGTAGCTAAGCTTGCCCAGTCGGCAAACGGTGTGAAACAAAACTCTGATCCAGCAATAGCTCTAGGCACTGAGTGCAGTCCTCTGGGTTGCCCTTGCTGTCAATTCCAGTCTTCTTAATGTAAGTGCTTTGACAATTTCCAACAACAAAATGTCATTGTTTACACCAAATAATAGGTAGCAGTTGCCTTTTTGATTTGAGAGGAGCACATTCCATACCGCTAGTATTTCAGGGACTATTCTGCACACAAAGAAGTATGGACAAGAGAAATAGAACATTGTTGAGGATAGGTGCAGTTTGACTATCGACATAGCTCAGTCCGAACAGAAGTTGAACCCCCAATCCCCTGACCGACTATCTAGTGTGTCTGACCAATGATTTTATGACCCAGAAGAACAGAAGAAGACTACCGCTCAGTCCCGGCCTATCTGAGTCACTGAAACATGACTGCCAAGTGCAGTAGTTCAAACCCTTCCGCTCACTCACTCTGAACAAACCACACCGTGTTTGTAAGTTTTAAAGTTTTATTTTTAATTAAGAAATGAAAACATTATTTCTTTATTTTTAATAGCGTAGTATTCGGAGCGAGCAATGGTAATGGATGAAGATGACGTTAAATTTTAAACAACATTCCCATGAATGAATTTACTATGACTCAAACTTAATAATAGTTAACAGACACATGAAATTATTAGAATAACTGTTCGGGAGACCCCACCTTCTTTAAAGTACTTAAAGTACTGCTGGTGATGACTTACTAGTAGTTGGTGAATGGTCTGGCAGAAGGGCAGTGGAAACTTCTTTCTGTAATGAGAAAAATGGTGCACGTTAAGCAAGCATTCATCAGTTGTCATAAGAAGAAGTGTAGCATTTATTGGAATAAGCATATAAAAGGTTAACACTTCCTCCCCAAAACCGTTACTTTTTTTCAATCCCAGTAATAAAAAATGTGTTATGTAACATTTTCTTCTATTACGAGACAAAATAGGGGGTTGCGTATGGCATCTGAAAATATGACATGTTTTTCCTAGACGTCACAACATCTGATGCGGCACAGATGACCACCAGTGCCGGGGCCAGCAGTGCGGAGGGGTCCACTCTGGATGCGGTAGCGCTAACAGGAGGAGCTGGGGGGAAGACTCAGCGCGGCGGACGGTGGTAAGTTATTATACTCCTTACTCATTGAAATGTTTTTGAGTAGGCTCGCAAATGAGTGTATGATGTACTGCACAGTAGTACACAGTACACTAGTATAAGTAGACTGTACTGTTAAGAACAGTTACTAATTTAGAACTACTTTTTGAGCTATCACGGAGAAGACAGTCAACCTTGACTTGTAACAGCATTAGCTGCGGTACTTCTCGGGTAACCAATGGCCTCCTCTATTTCACTTCAACTCAGCTGGCAAATTTTTATTGTGAAGCCAAGACATATCAGATATCAGATGTAGTTTAGGGATGTGAAGAACGAAAAGTTAAAGAAGGGTGAAACGAAGGACGAGCGAGTCTTAATATTTATCACTGTAAAGAATGGTTTTGTTGAATGCAATTCAAGATATGAAGACGGCGGTTTCCAAAATATAATGAAACGGGTGTTAGTTCGTTGTTGACAAAAAGAAATGTTGGTACATTTGAGACATTACGAAGAATCATAGACGTTCTTTGGAAGCCTGGATGTTATCTTCCTTATCCTCATCGATAGAAGAGGTGTATGATGTAGTAGAGCAGACACTGAGTGGATGAAGTATGGCCAGAGGCAGTGCCACCCCTATAGAAAAGTAAGACATTCCTATCCCCACCTTCATGTACTGCTCAAATTACTGCGAGTCTGCATCATCATGGCCTGTGTCTGTATTTCTTGGGTGAAAGCTGAGTGAGCTGCCATTATGGCGGCTACCACAAGTTCACGTACCAGTAATTTCTTTTGCAACACAAGAGAAAAAAAGTAAAAAAGGCCTTTTTTTAGTACTCTCTGACTATGTATGTAGTAGTGAGTCCACCCATAGTGCTGCTAGTGGAATTCCTGAAACTCCCATTAATGTCACAGGCTTACAAAGACGGCTGAAAGATACATGCCAAAATGTTATACTGTGTTTGCTACTAGCTGGTGTTACTGAGTGTCAACTTTCCGTTTAAATATTTTGACTTTATGTTAAAGACTATTGGCTACAGTATTTCTCTTTCTTTCTTCATAGATGCTACTCCACAAAATCTCTCCCGCAAGGAGACGGCTGTCCGGGCCAGGGCCCGTAAGCTGGAGGCTATTTGTGCCGAGAATCGGCGGTTGTGGGCTCGGGAGCATGAGGACACATCAACCAGTACATCCTCCTGTACTGCCCCCGGGTCCACCAGCCACAAGCCTCCAGCCAAACGGAGCCATGGCCCGACAGCCTCCCGCCGTCGCCGCACAGCAGCAAAAACAACAGCTGCCCCCCAAGAGCCTGGATGGCACGTGTGCGCCGCCTCCGAAAGCAAGTGGACTACCTGGAGCGGTTGGGCGAAAAACATCAGCACCAGCTCGGGGACCTCCGCAAAGAGCTGCGGGACGTGCAGCACCAGCTGTCCACACTACGCCACCGGAGGAAGTGACTGTCCCTTGCCCCTTTATTAAAGACTGTTGGGGGAGTGGGAATTGGGTTTTTGGGAAAGGGGATTTTTGGATTTTTGGACGTTGGTTTGGTTAGTAGGGGGGGGGTGAGTTGGGGTAATTTATTTTATTTTTGTGACAACGACATCAATAATTTATATTTCTTAATAATTATATTTTTCATACCAAAACACATTATACGCGCTCATATTATTTTGTGTGGGGGTTGGCGGTGGTTACTGGACATTTGGTTTTTAAAACTTACCAGCATGAATGAAACATCTAGTCCTGAAATGTACCAAAATGCAAGTAACCGAGTAAGTCAATTCAGTAGCCCTACTACTGTACTTTACTAGTAGTACTGTCAGTCTCTGCTCTCCTCCCAACTTAGTCCTAGCCCTTTATTCTACTACCTCTCCAATATGCTTATCTTACCTGTGATTTGTGTTTGAGAATCGGGGTAGCCCCTGGGCTGCCTGCATTGCAAATGGTGATTAAGGTTGGTTGTTGACTTCAATCCTCGACGGATGCAATATCATTGTTGTGCTGGTAGCAGTAGTGGTACACACTGGCAGTATCACCATATGAAAAAAAAGGAAATGAAACATTGAGTGGCCTAAGCGTAGCATTAGAAACAGTACATTAGATAGTACGGTAGAGAACAGTGCCCTAAATTGTAGCCTAAGCAGTGCTGAATTAATGTAAATATATGTAGTAGTTGCGTGGAGTTTGACTGCTATAAGAAAATAAGGCAAAAGACACGTCATCAACATAACGTAAGCATTAAGCATTTGATTGTTCACGTCATGTTGGAGGATAATGTTCTTATCAATCCACGATGGCGCACATGAACTTCTGATTGTAATGATTTTGGTTGCTTTGACCTTATCCTCCCCACAAGTGTGTGGAATGTATTGTTGTTGTCAGTCACACCACAATGAAATACCACTCAGCCCGAGGGAAGAGGGTCAGGGTTTGAAAATTGGATGGGAATGGGGGTTTTTGGGAAAGTTTGGTAGAGAGGAAAAAAAACACAGCATGGACAGTCAAACAACAAATGAAGAGAAACAAATCTTTGGATTTGAAGATATTGATAAATATTTAAAGGGACATAAAGGAAGTGCCCTACTGCATGGCAGAAGTTGTTTACTAAATGGATGGTTAGGTTACTGCAAAGTAGCACTACTACTTACTGCAACATACTAGTAACTACGAAGAAACAAGTTGACAGTACGGGGCTGCAGTCATTACGCAATTTCACTTGCCTCTCTATCCTCAGAGAGAATAAACACTTAGAAAATTAAATTACTGTTAAGCATAGCAAAAACATAGCAAATTTAGAAGCAGAGAGCAAAGAAATCCAGAGTCACACTCATAGCAGTTCACATCAATAACATTACTTTAAAGATAAGTAGAAATGAATGGATACTGTTACTGTATGTTGTTGTATTTGTCCTGTTGAATTTGGGAAGTTGCATGCATCCAGCCATCCTCTTATTTGCGGTACTCTTCCGTTCCATCTGACACTCTGTTGATCAATGTTGGTTGATCAGAAGACACCCTATACACTGCCTGCCTGGCGGATGCTGAGTTGCGGCTCGCTAATATGAAGCCTGACTTCATCTTTTTTTCCATTGCACAGGCTGAAAGTTGATGGAAAAACAGGAAGTGATATTAAAACACCACTGAGAAAAAAATATAAGGTACCTACGCTGTGTAGTGCAAAAAGTCATACTTTCAGTTTCAGAATCGACAGTACAATAGTTTCGAAAGGGCGTACTCTGAGACTCCTTTTGAAGGATAAATAAGTATGGGCAAATTTTGCGGATCGTTCCCCTCAAGCTATGTGTACTGTAAACTACGATTTTAGAACAAAATTAGACCTTCCCAGCAGTGCTCCCAGACCCTTAAACCCAGACACTAAAATGTAGAATACCCCCAATCAGACCCCAAAAAACGTGCGATACTGCTACCTGTCTGAGGCCTAGTGGAAAATGGTGACAAAACGTACTTTGAAAGTAAATTAGGCCCAAATCCCCCCTTTATCCACCATGGATTTTCTTCAAACCACTTGCAACCAAAATTAGACATTTCTCGACAAGTGCTCCAAGAGTAGACCACAGAACCCAGTTGCTAAAATCTCGAACACCCCCAAACACATGGAATACTGCTAACCCTAACAAGCCCTAAGTTAAAAATAGTGTCAAACGCTTTCTTCAACTAGGCCCTAACTCCCCTTTGCCACCATGGATTTTCTCCAAACCACTTGCAATCAAAATAATGTATACCCAGCGTTGCTCCAAGACCCCCCAACCCCCCCCACCCAAACACCTGGAACCCCCCCAAGCAGGCCCCCGAAAACACAAAAGTGAGCGAAAACTCTGAAAAGTTAAAAACTTTCCCACCATGGATTTTCTCCAAACCACGTTTATCCGGTATTAGACCTTCCCAGCAATGCCCCAGACCCGTCAACCCGGGCGAAAACAAGTTTAACACCCCCAAACAGCCAAAAAGCAAAACTGCAAAAAGTGAGACTTAGCAAATTTCGGGCCTACCTGGAATTCAGTCCAAATGCGCTGTGCAGCTAGGCCCTAACTCCCCTTTTCCACCATGGATTTCCTGAAAAACAAATGCAATCAACATTAGACTGTGCCAGCAGTGCTCCCAGACCCCAAAACCCACCCACAAAAACCTAGAAGCTCCCCAAACAGCACCCAAAGACAGGCAAGTGAGCAAAAACGCAAAAACTTTTTCACCTCCGATTTTCTTCAAACCACTTTTATCCGGTATTAGACCTTCACAGCAATGCCCCAAGACCCGTCAACCCAGGCGGAAACAAGTTTAACAACCCCAAACAGCCAAAAAGCAAAACCGCAAAAAGTGACACTTCGAAATATTTAGCCCTCAATCCCAAATCACTCCGTGCAAGCTCTGCAGCTAGGCCCTAACTCCCCTTTGCCACCATGGATTTTCTTCAAACCTCTTGCAATCAAAAGTATCCATACCCAGTGTTGCTACAAGACCCCAAAACACCCCACAAACACCAGGAACCCCCCAAGCAGGCCCCCGAAAACACAAAAGTGAGCGAAAACTCTAAAAAGTTAAAAACTTTTTCACCATGGATTTTATCCAAAACACTTTTCTCCGGTATTAGACCTTCCTAGCAATGCCCCCAGACCCGTTAACCCAGGCGAAAACAAGTTTAACCCCCCAAACAGCCAAAATGCAAAAATGGGGACTTTGACAAATTTATGCCTAGTTCCCAGATCACTTCGTGCGTACTCTGCAGCTAGCCCTAACTCTCCTTTGCCACAATGGATTTTCTTCAAATCTCTTGCAATCAAAAGTATCCATGCCCAGTGTTGCTTCAAGACCCCAAAACCCCCCCACAAACACCAGGAACACCCCAAACAGCCCCCCGAAAACACTAAAGTGAGCGAAATGTCTGAAAATGGAAAAACTTTTTCACCTCCTATTTTCTCCAAACCACTTTTATCCGGTATTAGACCTTCCCAGCAATGCCCCCAGACCCCAGAACCCAGTTGCTAAAATCTCGAACACCCCCAAACACATGGAATACTGCTAACCCTAACAAGCCCTAAGTTAAAAATAGTGTCAAACGCTTTCTTCAACTAGGCCCTAACTCCCCTTTGCCACCATGGATTTTCTCCAAACCACTTGCAATCAAAATAATGTATACCCAGCGTTGCTCCAAGACCCCCCAACCCCCCCCACCAAAACACCTGGAACCCCCCCAAGCAGGCCCCCGAAAACACAAAAGTGAGCGAAAACTCTGAAAAGTTAAAAACTTTCCCACCATGGATTTTCTCCAAACCACGTTTATCCGGTATTAGACCTTCCCAGCAATGCCCCAGACCCGTCAACCCGGGCAAAAACAAGTTTAACACCCCCAAACAGCCAAAAGACAAAACCGAAAAAAGTGAGACAGCAAATTTCGGGCCTACCTGGAATTCAGTCCAAATGCGCTGTACAGCTAGGCCCTAACTCTCCATTTCCACCATGGATTTCCTGAAAAACAAATGCAATCAACATTAGACTGTGCCAGCAGTGCTCCCAGACCCCAAAACCCACCCACAAAAACCTAAAAGCCCCCCAAACAGCACCCAAAGACAGGCAAGTGAGCAAAAACGCAAAAACTTTTTCACCTCCGATTTTCTCCAAACCACTGTTATCCGGTATTAGACCTTCCCAGCAATACCCCCAGACCTGTCAACCCGGGCGAAAACAAGGTTAACACCCCCAAACAGCCAAAAAGCAAAACTGCAAAAAGTGAGACTTAGTAAATTTCGGGCCTACCTGGAATTCAGTCCAAATGCGCTGTGCAGCTAGGCCCTAACTCCCCTTTTCCACCATGGATTCCCTGAAAAACAAATGCAATCAACATTAGACTGTGCCAGCAGTGCTCCCAGACCCCAAAAGCCACCCACAAAAACCTAGAAGCCTCCCAAACAGCACCCCAAAGACAGGCAAGTGAGCAAAATTGGAAAAACTTTTTCACCATGGATTTGGTCCAAAACACTTGATTCTGATATTAGACCTTCCGAGCTATGCCCCCAGACCCCTGCAGCCACCTGCCAAAAAGCAGAACACCCCCAAACAGGCAAAAAGCAAAAATGGGCCTACCTTCAATTCAGTCCAAAAACGGTCTGCAGCTATGCCCTAATTCCCCTTTTCCACCATGGATTTTACTTAAAAAAAAATTGCAATCAAAATTAGACCGTGCCAGCAGTGCTCCCAGACCCCAAAACCCATCGCCAATAACATAGAAGCCCCCCAAACAGCACCCCAAAAACAGGCAAGTGAGCAAAAACTGAAAACCTTTTTTATCATGGATTTGGTCCAAAACACTTGATTCCGATATTAGACCTTCCGAGCTATGCCCCCAGACCCCTGCAGCCACCGCAAAAAGCAGAACACCCCTAAACAGGCAAAAAGCAGAAATGCAAAAACTCATACTTAGAAAATTTTAAGCCAACGAGTCAACATCGGTCCAAACGCGCTCTGCAGCTAGGCCCTAACTCCTCTTTCCCACCATGGATTTCCTTCAAATCACTTCCAATCAAAATGATGCTTTCCCCGCAGTGCTCCCAGACCCCCACACCCTCCCTCACAAATCTAGAACACCCCAAACAGCCCCCAAAAAACATGCTACTGGTATATTCAAAACATGGCAAATTGTGCTGTTCACAAAACATTGCTGTTTTCAGCACTTCCACTACTTTGATCCTCTTGAAACTTACCTGGACAGTCACTTGTTCCAGCGATTCACAAGAATCTCAGCAAGGCAGAACAAAATCGAACCACTGCGCTCTTTGAAGAAGAAGAAGAAGAAGGTCCACGACTAGTTTTCACCCAAACACACGCGCCCTCAAAACACCCAAAAAGGCCAAAATTCTGCCAATTCTGGACCAAAGAACACCAAACCCCCCTAAAACATTGCCAACATCATTATGAACGAGCCTGCATCGGGCCCCGAGCCCTAGAATCAGCGTGAACCATACCAACTTAAACCCAAAAACCCTAGCAAATCGCACTGTACCCTAAACCGTAGATATGCTTTGTCTGTCTGTGTCAAAGAGCCTAGGTATGCTACATCAGGAGGATGCTTCACTCAGTGGTGCCTGCCTTGACAATCTGCATGGCCCTGCCGCAAGCATGGGCCAAAAATCCGTTCCCCTCAAGAATTTGCGATTTTTCGGTACTTTTGCAAAATTTGCGAAATACCGAAAAACAGCAAATTTTGCAAACATAACGGATGTTTGGCCCAAGCTTGAGGCAGTGTCATGAAGAGGGTTAAAGCAGGCACCACTGCGTGAAGCAACCTGATGTAGCATACCTAGGCTCTTTGTCAGACAGACAAAGCATATCTAATTGTATGCAGCAAGCCACATAGCCCCAATTTTACATAAACTGCTGTCTGGAGTGGACTCTGCCTGTCATAAGAACAACAGTACACTGCCTTGCCCTCGACCAATACATACCAAGAATAGACCGAGATGTAGTCCTGCTGTAGTAGTTGTTGTAGACTGGTTTACCTGTTTGCCACTCACAAATTGGCCATAGTTCTTCAGTAAACCGACGCTGATGATCCATCCATCCCAGTGAGTGACTGTAAAGAAAAAAGATATATTATATAATCAATCATCATGGTATATTGGCAAGTGAGTCCGCTCCAAGGACATTTTGCATATTTTGTCAAATGCAATATAGTGGCCCCTGAATTTGAAGAACAATTTTAGTTAAACAAGGTAAAAAAAACAGAGTTGTTGACAAGAGTTACAATTACTGTGTGAAAGATTAAATAATAACTAAGACAAGACATATGAATCATCATTTCATGCACAAAAACAAACAGCAATTGGTTTAATCATAGTCAGACAGCCATTGCTGTCCACTGCATGCCATCTTCTAAATTATTCATTACCTGTTCTACTTTTTGTCTGCATCTTCTTCGGAAAGTGAGGGCCCACAGGGCAGCCTCTCCTGTCAATATCAGAAGTAATTCTGTCAGCAATCAGCAAGCATGTAGTCAGTCAGTAATTTCAGTCCCACTTGAGGGGACTCGTCGTAATCCATCCATCTGCCTTGAAGGAAATGGATAGGGGGAGTCTGGAGGAGGAGTATAAAGGAGCATGATTGAGTTGTGATCTTGTGAACATCAGGAATGCAGACTGCGGCACCTTCAAATCAATAAGGAATATAAGATGAAGACAGTGCTGCTGATGTACTTGTTGTGATTAGGTGATTAGGGTTTTGTTGTGGTAAAAGTTGCACAACAAAGAAAGACACACAGGAATAAAAGTGAATAAGGACGAAAAAAAGGAAGTCATTTTCAGGGCTCGGTGTCAGGGAAGTAGAGCTCGTCCTCAAACTCCATGAATTGAGATGGGAGTAGGTCAGGTAACAGAGAAGAACTTCAGTCACCTAAGTCTGTGTCCTCTTCTTCCTGCGTGCATTCACGTACTTTGTAATCTGGTGGTATCAAGTGCTGATTCATTTTGATCAGTGTTAACCTCTCCACATTTTTGGCCGATTGGCGGGTCCTTTTTGAAGTTACAATGGCACCAGCAGCACTGAAAACATGTTCAGAAGACACACTTGCGAGTGGGCAAGACAAATAATTTATAGCCAGGTTGGTGATCAGTGGCCACAGAGCCATTTTCCTGTACCAATACAGCAATGGGTTTGTATTAACAAAGACCTGTGTTGGGTCATCCAGATAGGCCTGCACCATCAATTCAAGGTTCTCCACGGTTGCTCCACTTTGCGAACCATCTGTGGCCTTCTCAGCACTGGAATGAGCAAACCCTTGATGAGTTAGCCAATCCGCTTCTGACAATATTATGGCTGGGCCTGGTGCAGGTGAGGATGATGATACATTTGCTGCTGGTGTAGTTAGCGGCTGTGAGGGAAAGTGACTCCCTTCGCCCACAGATTCAGTAGTGGAACTTGATGCTAGATGGCCTGCTGATTCAGTTGGACTTCTGACGGCTCCTTGAATTTTCTGCCGATCTTTTTCGAACCGACTGGCTGACACAGCTAGCCAATGTTTGTACTTTGAAACATCTGCTTCATCAAAAGGAATGAATGCTTTGCTGGCCACTGCCTTTTTGTACCGTGCATCCAGAATAGGGGCACAAATGTAATGTTGTTCTGTATGTATGTTTTTAATCCTTTCATTGGCAACTAGGTGGCTTAATAACCTCTCCGCCAACAGATATGCATCTTGCTTTCCAACATCATCTCTGAATGTTGAAGACACCGCCTTCAGTTGGTGCTCTAGCATGACCAACAATGGGATAGCTTTTCTCAAAGAACAGTCCTCCCTGCTGACTTCACGCGTGAAGACCTCAAAAGGACGCAGCATGTCTGTCATGCTTTTAACTAGCTGCCATTCCTCAACTCTAGCCTCATGTCTTTAATAGTAGAACCTAGTTGAAAGACATAGTCATTGATTACCGTGCACTGCTCAAACAGACGCTCAAGCATGTAAAAGGTTAAGTTCCAACGTGTTGCCACCTCCTGGATGATTCCTTTGACTGGCACTTTACGTTCATGTTGAATGCTCCTCAGCTCCTTCCGGGCCTTAAAAGAATGGCTGAAATGTGTGCAGATTCTTCGGCAGGTGGTCAGTAACTTCTTGACTGTGTTTTCATTTTTCAAGAAATCTTGAACAACCAGGTTTAAACAGTGCGCCAAACACGGCACTCTGAAATATTCACCTTCCTGCATGGCCTTAACTATATTACTGCCATTATCCATGGAAACATAACTAACTATGCGATTTATTGGTTGCAGCCATTCAGAGACCTTACTGTTAAACTCCTCCAAAATGTTTTTTGCAGTATGAGTTTTCTCCATGGCAAACATTGGCTAATGTTGCATGTTTCCGAGTAGCTTGAAAAACTGTGTCCAGGTCAACAACTGCACTTGACTTGTCTCTGACCCCTGCAAAAGACCCTGCAAAAGAGACTCAGTGTGCAGTGATGCACATGTAATCAAGGGCTTGGCAACTGGTCCACATGTCTGTTGTCAAGTGGATAGTGTGAACAGCACTCTTCTGCAAAGCTGCCCCAATCACCTCCAGCACATCTTGATGTAGTGCTGGAACCGCAACTCTGGCAAAATAGGACCGGCTAGGAACCTTCCATTTAGGGCAGACTGTTGCCACTAATTCTAGAAACCCCACCCCTTCCACGAAAGAAAAAGGGAGAAGGTCCAGCGCTAGCATTTTGGCCAGCTTTGCGTTATACAGACGTACCGTTGGGTGGTTGCGTTCAAATGGCGCCTCCGACCACAACATTCCGCGAATGGTGGGCTGGATCATTTTACGTGATGATGATGATGATGACGCCTTCAAACCAGTTAGGCCCAGTGATGTAGTTTTTCGCATTGGTGTCTCTCCCACACTCTTAGTGTGCCTCATAGATGTTGCAGGGGTAGAGGGTGTGGGCGATACCACTGCAGTGCTGCTGCCAGCAGAACTGGGTGTACCAGAAAAAATGTATGTCGCTTCTTCACTTCCTCCCTGCACGATCAGCCTCTCGTCATCATCAGATGCAATATCAAGGGATGCATTTGGATTTGTTTTTCTTTTGCCTTTCTCGATCTTCCTCTGGTGTGCTTCCCAAATGATAGTGTGGTGTTGCTTGAGATGACCTCTCTGGCCTCCGGTACCAGAGTTACCCCGACTAACGGATACTTTACAAATCGAACAAACGACCATGTTTTCTGCTTTTGCGCTAACAGTAAAGAAGTCCCAAACTGGGGACTGAAGATGTCTGCTGAAGGGGGAGGTGCTACTTTGACTTTCTATGCCAGATAAAGTGGAGGATGGGCGTGGCTGAATTTGTTTCTGTTGTTCACTTACAGCACCACTACTTGAGGTCGAGCTGGATGGAGGTCCATGCCGGCCCTTCTGACTAAAAAAGATGGAAGCTGTAGGTCGTGTTGGTGTTGTAATTAACGGTGGTGGTACCAGTGCCACGCCGTCCATATCCCGCTCAGCAGCCATTCGGGATAGGGTCAAAATGTGTGTCTGCTGCATGCCCGCTCGGGCTGGAGTGATGACTGTGATGACTGGGTTGTCGTCAGACTGTACATCAGCAGCAGAAGACACCACTTCTTGTTCATCGTCATCACCCATAAGTCAAAGCTTTGCGGGTGCCTTCCTTTTAGGCTTAGCTACCTTTGTCGGCTCATGGCTTGACTCACTCTCAGACTGCATGGCTGGATTCCAATCACTATCAAGGTCATCAGAATGAAGGGGGGTATCACTCCTTGACCTTTTTCTTGCTGGGGATCTGGAAGACAATGGATAATCATCATCAGGAGGAGTAGCTTCCTCGGATGATACCTCCTCTTGAATATCAATTTCCTGATGTGCCCCTACTTCTGGAGAAACAAGCGTTGTAGGTAGTTGTGCCGCTCCATGAACCTCTAGTTGCACCTCTCCATGCACCTGTCCATGCGCCTCTCCTTGCGGCTCTACTTGCGCCTCTCCTTGCGGCTTTTCTTGCGCATCTCCTTGCGGCTCTATTTGCGCCTCTCCTTGCCCATGTACTTGCGCTTGTACTAGTTGCACCTGTGTTTGTGGCTGTGGTTGTTAAACACTCGTCAGCTGAGTTACACCCGGTGTTGATTGGATGGTATTTTCTTGTGATGAGCCAAGATCACTGGTCGATGGTGATTGAACAACCAAAGTGGCTGCCGCAGCTGCCCTCATAGTGGTCTTGGACCTAACTTGGCGTGGTGGCACTGAGACCAATGAAGCAGAGGTGCTGCTTCCAGCTTGGTCCCCGGCGGGCACCGCTGCTGCTTCAGGTGTAGGTTTTTTACCAAAAAAGGTGTCGGTGGGCACACCAGCCTCCTTGGTAGGTGGTGCCACTTGCTTCTTCTGCTCCTTCTTACTGGCAGTGGCACTGGCAACTTTTTTCGCTGAGGCGCTACGGACAACTTTCTTTGGGGCCATCTTCTTGAGATGTCAGAACAGCGGGCCGCAGTTGCACGAGTAGCAGAGTTGTCTTGTCTGTGGCCACACCTGACGTCACGTGACGTTGTGCTGCACACACCGCTGCAGGACTTCTTCTCGGCACTGGTGGTTCTCTTGTGCACCTAAAAGCAATGGAAGACAGAGGAACATCAGTTATACACCACAAAAAGTTTAAAAACACTCAAAAATCACCACAATCCCCTGCCATCCATGCCCTCAATGATGTTTAAATTCAAGACACCCCACAGCAAGACAAGGCCCATGCACCACTGAGTACCCCTGAGCATAATAGTTGAAAGCAAGGCAAACTGGGTGCAGGCCTGAGCACACTGCCTGGCTTCAAAATGGCCCCTTGACCCCCACCACATGTCCAGGCCCTGCCTGTACCAGGCTTCAAAATGGCCCCCACCCACATGGCCAGGCCCCAACACAACCCAAAAAGTCGAATAAACACTCAAAAATCACCACAATTCCATGCCATCCATGCCCTCAATGATGTTTAAATTCAAGACACCCCACAGAAAGACTAGGCCCATGCACCACTGAATACTTCTGGGCATAATGGTTGAAAGCAAGGCAAACTGGGTACAGGCCTGAGCACACTGCCTTGCTTTAAAATGGCCCCTTGACCCCCCACCACATGGCCAGGCCCTGCCTGTACCAGGCCTCAAAAAAGCCCCCACCCACATGGCCAGGCCCCAACACCAACCCAAAAAGTCGAAAAACACTCAAAAATCACCACAATCCCATGCCATCCATGCCCTCAATGATGTTTATATTCAAGACACCCCATAGATAGACTAGGCCCATGCACCACTGAGTACCCCTGGGCATAATGGTTAAAAGCAAGGCAAACTGAGTACAGGCCTGAGCACACTACCTGGCTTCAAAATGGCCCCTTGATCCCCCCACATGGCCAGGCCCTGCCTGTACCAGGCCTCAAAATGGCCCCCACCCACATGGCCAGGCCCCAACACCAACCCAAAAAGTCGAAAAACACTCAAAAATCACCACAATCCCATGCCCTCAATGATGTTTAAATTCAAGACACCCCACAGAAAGACTAGGCCCATGCACCACTGAGTACCCCTGGGCATTATGGTTGAAAGCAAGGCAAACGGGTTGCAGGCCTGAGCACACTGCTTGGCTTCAAAATGGCCCCTTGAACCCCACCACATGGCCAGGCCCTGCCTGTACCAGGCCTCAAAATCACCCCCACCCACATGGCCAGGCCCCAACAACACCACAAAAAGTTGAAAAACACTCAAAAATCACCACAATCCCATGCCATCCATGCCCTCAATGATGTTTAAATTCAAGACACCCCACAGAAAGACTAGGCCCATGCACCACTGAGTACCCCTGGGCATAATGGTTGAAAGCAAGGCAAACTGGGTGATAGCCTGAGCACACTGCATGGCGTCTAAATGGCCCCTTGACCCCCACCACATGGCCAGGCCCTGCCTGTACCAGGCCTCACAATGGGCCCCACCCACATGGCCAGGCCCCAACAACACCCAAAAATTTCGAAAACACACAAAAATCACCACAATCCAATGCCATCCATGCCCTCAATGATGTTTAAATTCAAGACACCCCATAGAAAGACTAGGTCCATGCACCGCTCACTACACCTGGGCCTACTGGCTAGTGAGGCTTTACAGGCACCCCAAAATTAAAAAAAAAATCAACATATAACAGTGAGCTAAAATTCTATGACATAAATGAGAATCAAGTTACAAAAAAAACACAGAAACAGTTGTATCATGCACCCATGACTAACCCTGGGCCTACTGAAAACTGTCGCTACCCACCACAATATATATTTTGTTAACCTCTTAGCAGCTATGGAACGTCCAGCTCCAGTGCTGAACGTTCCATTGCGCAGGTGAGGTTCCAACGTCCAACGGCCGACGGCAGCACTCCTGAGGTAGTGGTGCCGTCGGCCGTTGGAATAGGCGCAGCACCTAAGAGGCTAAAGTTGTGAAAAAAGTTTTAGAACTGTAGTTGCCTCAACTGCCATGCCCCAAACAAACAACACCAACTTACTTGTAAAATCTCAAGTCCAAAAGTGATCCAAATTCCAAAGTCCAAAAAGTCCTCAAATACAAATATCCAGCAGCAGTCACAAAAAGTAATCCTTCCAGCTCCACATACAAATAAAAAGTGACCAGCACATGGACAAAGCACTGGGAGGAGCCTGCTGGACAGGAACAGGAAGTTGGAGAATCTGGGGAACTTCCTTCCTCCCACCCCACCCCCAAAAATGGACCCCTGCACCAAAAAGTGCAGCCAAATGTCAATCTGAGGAGTTATTCTGATCAAAATCATAATTTTCACAAGGTTTATGCTTCCTGCCGTGGATTTCTTTTGCTGAATTGCAATTTTTGAAATTTCGGGAAAGCGAGCTGTTCAAATCTCCCGCCGGGAGTCAGCTGCACGCGGCATCTATGTGTTCGGCATTGTTTACTCCCGCAATGCGTGATCGCAGGCCTTTATGACGTACTCGCATTGTCAAACTCTTGCTGTGCAAGATGGCAAGCCGCGATAACGTAATTGCGTTCGAAAAACTCTCGCGCGATCACGCAGCAAGATCGAAAATGGTGCAGCACACGCAAAACCGGGAGAAAAACAACTCGGCGGACTCAGAATCACGGTAAGTCAACGCCGCGCGCGCAATATTGTATTTTTCAAGCGCGACCAAGCAAAATAATTCGTAGCTTGCGAATTTGCGGATTATTGGGCAAATTCGCATGATTTCGCGGATCGCGAAAACGTCAAAAATCTGCACATTTGCCCGCGAAATGGATTTTACGCCCAAGCTTAGTAGAAGCCCTTCATCGAGCATTAGAACCATGTTTTAGTATACATAACTCACCTCTGAGATGAGGTGTAGGTATATACAGTACTTTGTGCTTAAAAGATGTGGGATGTCCTTTTGAGTTTTTAAAAGTTACATGTGCACTTGCACACCCCTATACCTAGTACTGCATAGAGAATGACACCTATAATGCATCTTACATGCATGTCTATAACAGCTTAGAGCCACTCTCTCATCCAGTCAGACAGTGACAGAGGAATTTATACATTCACACGTACATTCAGAAACAACTAATGTATGCAGCAGTATCAAAGGCATATGGAAACACACTTTCATATCCACATGCTCCCTAATATAGGCACTGATGTATTTGTTCAGCCACTTACATACACATGTTTATGTTTATGTTTATATTTAGGAAATTTGTATTGCGCACAAATACCCTGGGGTGTCTCGGCGCATAGGACTGTGAACCAGACTAGAGCACACGAAGGACTCACTGATTAAATAGCCAGGTCTTTAGTTGTTTCCTAAAGATTATGAGGGTGGGGCTACTTCTGATGGAAAAGGGGAGGGTATTCCAGCCTCTGGAAGTGGCAACAAGAAAGAGTCTGTCTCCCCAGGAGGAGGTTTTAGTGCGAGGAACTGGGAGACAAAGGGCCATAGAGGAACGGAGTGTTCTTGAGGGGGGCGAAAGTGACAAAGGCATTCCTGAGAAACTGAGGCCCTACGTTGTGAATGGCCTTATATGAGATGCAAAGGGCCTTGAACTTGATCATATTTCTGACCCGAAGCCAATGGAGGTGGCGAATGGCATTAGAGGTGGAATTAAATTTAGGGATCCCAAGTAGGACCCTGGCTGCAGCGTTCTGAACCGACTGGAGTTTGTTCAGAACCTTCTCTTGGGCTTTCAGAAGGAGAGCATTACAATAATCGATCTTTGAGAAGATCAAGGTGGTGACAAGGGTTTTGCCCACCGAAGCCGGAAGATAGGGCATCAGCTTCTTGATTTTCTTTAGGAGGTAAAATGAAGAGGATACCACATTATTTACGTTTATTTACATCTAAAGGGCCACAGAGTTAATAAAACAAGCAGTCATGTACCATCACACTTAGTTAATATCTGCTGGCACTGCTTTAGGTGGATATATACTCCCGCTAACATATGTAGCCAAGTACTGACACAACCTAGTCATCTCTTCAGACAAATACTCATTTGAACATGGGTCATACCTAGTAGTGAAGAGCCTGTCTGTGCACTCTCACTGCCAGCTGAACTTGTAATGTAGAAGCCCTTTATCAAGTCTTCGACCCATTTTTTAAGTATACATAACTCATACCTGAGATAAGCTGTAGGTATGTCATAAAGCTGGGTAATTCATGCTTAAAAGATGAGGGATGTCTCTGAGTTTCATTAAGTTACTTGTGCCCTTGAGAGCCATATGCCAAGTACTACATAGAGTATACCACCCATAATGAAACTGACATACAAGTTCAAAAAAGCATAGAGACTCTCACTCACCCAGTCAGAGAGCTCAAGAGGGGAATATACAGTCATTAATTTACTCATAAACTACTTATGTATGCAGCAGTATCAAAGCAACTGCAGACACACTGACATGCCCCTCTATTCCATAACAGAGGCACTGTGGTATTCAGGCATGCACTTTACAGGCACATTTATAGAGCAATAGACTTAGTAAAACATTTAGTCATATACCAACACATTTACTTAAACATCTTATGAATATACTACAGATTAACAATAACACTCACTCGGATATGTAGCTAAGTACTGACACAACCTAGGAATCTGTTCAGACAAACAGTCCTTTAAACATGGGTTAGGCTTGCTAGTGCAGAGCTTGTCTGTGCACTCTCACTGCCAGCTTAACTTGGCATGAGGAAGCCCTTCATCAAGTCTTTAACCCATGTTTACATCCATTCTTTGATTCATAGTGCAAGTAACATAGCTATAGACAAATATTCATAGGCACTTACACACGCACTCAGACCGTGACAGAGGTACTTACATATTCACACATTTGCCAACACATAGCACTTATGTATCTCTTAGTAACAGAGTCAGTTGCTGACACACTTACATACTGCAACACTCAATAAGACAGCCAGTAAGCAATACATACAGCCACTTACATACACATGCTCAAACCCATAGAGTTACTAAGAGAAAGAGTCATGTAGCAACAGTTTCTTACTCATCCAATGAGACACCCACAGAGTATCTGATACAGGCACTCGGATATGTACTCAAGTACTGACTCTCCTAGTCACTTAGTCCCTTAACCACTTCCATGCTAATGACAAGGTCAGCTCGTCATGAGGCACGGTTGAGCTGTGCTTATGATGAGCTGACTTTGTCATGAACAATGGGAAATGTTCATCTTCAGCACCGGAGGGGAAACCCCCTTAGCAGCCAAGGTGTTAAACGTATGTAAATAAACAGGAACATGGTAATGGATATGGTACGATACCCAGCGAGAGACTAATGCATATGCTGACACAGACAGAGATACGGAAAAATAAACATGAAAATTACAAGAAAAATGTTGGCTATGGGAAACATCCTAAACAACGATCATTTTATAACGACTTCCCTGAACAACAAATCCTGAACAACGAGAATTCCTAAACCATGACTAACTAAATCACGACTTTTTAAACAACAAAGTTCCTTTACCACAACTAAGTAAACCACAACTTACTTAATCCTGCCATGATGGTTGTTTCTTACGTTGGGGGCACCAAAAACTACGTGTTTCTCACCTCTGTACCCCCTGACCGGACATGCTCAGGGCCCCCTTTTACTCACTCGGCCCCAGGTAAGCGGGCAGGAAGGAGAGTGGGGAAGCAGAGAGCCTTCATCCTGCCTGCATGGATGTTCCTTTGGAGCACCATGTCTTTGGGAATGCTCCGGCCTCATGCCCCCACATGTCTCACTCGGCATTGCCAACACCAGGAAAGCAGGCACTGAGGTGAGCGGGGAAGCAGGCAACCTTCATCCTGCCAGCATGGTAATAAGTTGAGGGCAGCAAGAACCACAAGCCTCTCTCCACCTCCCCCCTGACAAGACACGCATATGACCCCCTATGACTCACTCAGTACCAGGAAAGCGGGCACGGAGGAGAGCGTGGAAGCAGAGAGAGTTCATCCTGCCAGCATTGATGTTCCTTTGGGTCACCGAGTCTTTGGGAATGCTTTGGCCTCAGCTAATGTATGAATCTTGCTGGCTGTTTATCTGATGGACAGATGAGGCTTTTTATCAGCGTTGTCAGGTAGGTGATTTAAATCTATTAAAGTGTTTGAAACCTTAAATCTTATTTTTTAGGTTTTTTAAAATAATTTGTAATGGATGTGTTTTTAATTTTTTTTCAAATACTTACATCTTTGGAGGGGATGTAGGGATGATAGGGGTAATGGGTGGGGAAGTAATTCAATACCCAGGCAACATTGTTATTCCCCATGTATTAAATCATTTTTAATATATATATATATTCACTGAAAAAACCATAGGTTTCAGGGACGTTATAGTTAGTTGGTCATTTGACTCACATAAAACCAGAGAAATTCGCCAGTTATAGTTAGTTGAGCTAACTATAACTTGCGTGCCCACAATGCACTGCTGATGACGTCACATATTACATCACTCATGACATGGTCAGAGACATCACTGATGACATCACTGATGACATCTCAAACGACTCAAGCAAATGTGTGTTTCTGTAAAGTTGAAATATTTTTCATATATAGCTATGCCAAGGTGTATTGAAGAATGAGTGGATTTACAAGTGCCTGAATGGAATATTTAGTAGGTGCGTGACTGAATGTATAAGTGAGTGATTGAACGTGTCTTACTGAATACATGGGTTAGTGGCTGAACTGTGTGAAACTCTGTATTAGTCTCTCAGTTGGTGTGTAAGCAGCTGCATGGGTTGGTGAGTAGCTACATGACTGGCTATATCGGTTATTGATTTGTTGTCTGAGTATCTGTATGGGTGTCTGTGTGAGCCGGTGGGGGGTGACTCTGTGCACAGATGTCTGAGTGGGTGATGATTGGTTGTATGGATTCAAAAGTACATCTGGGAAGGGCTGTATGGGTGAGTTAGTGGTGTATGGGTGTGTTGGTGAATGAATCAATGTCTCAATGGTATACGTGTAAGTAACTACATATGTTACAAGGCAGTATAAAATAAAATTGAACGGTTCCAAGACCGAGATCCTGCTGCTCGGACATAAAGGGCCCTCCCTGCCGCCTCACCTCTGGCCTGACTGCTTGGGTGACCCCCCTGCACACAAGGAAGAGGTCAAAAGCCTGGGCGTATGGCTCGAAAACGACCTGAGCTTCAGAACACAGGCAAAAAAGACGGCAGGAATCTGCTTCGGACTTCTCAGGGCTTGTAGAAAGATCTTCCCCCTGCTCCCCGCGACCGCCAAGAAACTTCTGATTCAGGGCCTTATCCTGGCAAGGCTTGACTACTGTAACGCAATCTATTTGGGAGCTCCCGAAGCCACTCTCAACACCTTGCAGAAAATTCAAAACGCCGCGGCCCGCCTACTCACTCACACCCCCGCCAGATCATCGGCAAAGCCAGCTCTTAAACTTCTCCATTGGCTCCCAGTCAGAGAAAGGGTGGCTTTCAAGGCCCTCTGTCTGGCCCACAAAACTCTCTATAACAACGGCGCTCCCCTCCTTAAGGAATTCATCATCCCCTACAAAGCGAAAAGGGCCCTCCGCTCCAGCAGAAAGAACCTCATCACAGTCCCCAGAGTTAAAAAAGCTAGGTCCGGAGGCCGCCGCTTCTCGGTCCACACGGCCAAACACTGGAACAACCTCCCCCGCAGACTGAGAACTGAACCCAATCTCCTTCAGTTCAGGAAGGCACTGAAGACCCTTCTCTTCCCTGACCCTTAATCCCCTCCATTGCTGACCCCCCTTGAGTTCAGGTACTAGCGCTGGGATGCTCTAGGGTTACTACGCGCTCTACAAAACCTTAAAATAAAATAAATAAATATGTGAGTGTTGAATTATATAAATGATTATACATGAGAGTAAGTTATTTGAAGAGTGGGTGTCTAAATGAGTGTCTGCTTGCATCAGTGATTGTATAAAACAGCAAGTATATGTTAGTATCTGCATAAATAAGTGACGTGGTGTGTATAAAAAACTCAGTTGGTGTGTATACCTGTATAACTGAGTACATGAGTATGTAATTCATTCTTTGCATGACTGACTAGGTGTGTGAGTAACTCTATGGATGAGTGTTAGAGTGTGACTGTATGTATGGGTGTATGAGTACATGTTATAGTACTGTATTGATGAGTAACTGTATGTATAAGTCACTGGATGTGTGTATAGACCTAGGAAATAGCCGGTGGTATCTAGTATCTGGCATTGTTGTGTGTATGGTTTCAAAAATAGTAGTCTGTATTTTAGAGTGGGTGTATCCAAGTTTTTATTAGAGTATCATCATGTGCATCAGATTATCACGTGGATGATGTCATCAGGGATGCCATTTGAGATGTCATCAATGATGTCATCAGTGATGTCACTGACCATAAATCAATCAATCAATCATGACATTTGTATAGCGCTCTACTCACCCGGAAGGGTCTCAAGGTGCTGGGGGAGAGGGGTCCGTTACAGCTCGAAAAGCCAAGTCTTGAGTTGCTTCCTGAAGGAGAGATGGTCCTGGGTTAGCCGAAGGTGGATGTGGAGGGAGTTCCATGTCTTGGCTGCCAGGTAGGAGAAGAATCTTCCTCTGGCGGTGGCTCTGCGGATGCGTGGAACGGTGGCGAGGGCAAGGCTGGTCGATCGTAGCTGGCGGGTGGGTGTGTAGAAGGTCAGGTGGTTGTTGAGGTACTTGGGGCCCAGGTCGTGGAGGGCCTTGAGTGCGTGGGTGAGGAGTCTGAACGTGATCCTCTTGCTGACGGGGAGCCAGTGCAGGTCTCTCAGGTGGCCGGAGATGTGGCTGTGTCGGGGGATGTCCAGGACGAGTCGTGCTGAGGTGTTCTGGATGCGTTGGAGTTTTTTCTGAAGTTTGGCTGTGGTTCTGGCGTAGAGGGTGTTTCCTTAGTCCAGTCGGCTGGTGACGAGTGCCTGGGTGACCGTCTTCCTGGTTTCGGTGGGGATCCATCGGAAGATCTTTCGGAGCATGCGCAGGGTGTTGAAGACCATGTCATGAGTGATGTGATATGTGACGTCATCAGTAGTGCATTGCAGGCACGCAAGTTATAGTTAGCTCAACTAACTATACCTGGCAAATTTCTCTGGTTTTATATGAGTCAAATGTCCAACTAACTATAACGGCCCTAAAGCCTATGGTTTTTTCAGTGAATTTCAAAGGTTTTTTAAATGTCAATTTCATATTTTAGTATTCATAAACCTATATTTTTTCTAATTGTTTTTTAATATCTTGCAACTCTATTATCCTTCCCCAAAAAATATGTATATCATTTTAATGTTTTTTAGAAAACTTCAGTCCAGTACCGGTAGTCTAACAGCTCGATCGGCATGCAAATCTTATCCACCACATTTAAATTATGCGCATTTGGTATCCGACGGGTTTGTGGCACTGCGTCCTGCGCAACAACATATACATATGAGGTCATGCCAACTGCTACTTTGGTATGCAACGGGTACGCACTACCAAGCTGTGCGTTATGTCATGTACGTATGGGGTTGTGCCCGCAGCATGTTGCGTATGCGACAAGTGCGCGCTGCCATGCCCTGTGCTACGTCATAGACGTACAGTGTCGCGCTTCGTATGCCATTCCTCATTTTGTTTTGTCTCAAAACTATATCTAAATACCTTTAAAGTGTATGAGAACACAAAATAATAACAAATATTTTAAACATTTATGTATTTCTAACTGTAATAAACTTATAATATAGTAAATATATTTTCTCAAAAACACGTCGAGTGTGGTCTCCTTGCGCGTTTGGTGCGTGATTGCCATGTGCCCATAAAAAAAGTATTTCATTAGTTCATAGAATTTCCCATTTTAACAGTTGGAAAACGCCACCCATTTTAGTCAATCTCTGTACTGCATTTGATGAGACACACCTCTTCTGCTTAGAGAGCTTTTTTCTAAACTTTTTGCTATCTACACATATCTTTCACTACACACAACATGCAACCATCATCTTCATCAATATTTAAACTTTGTAAAGTAGCCTTCCACCTGTGATAGCCATAAACCCAAAAGTTACATAACCAAAGATTTCTCCACTACAAGAGGTAACAGGGTTGCATACGCTGTCTACAGCACAATGTAATGTGGCACGGCCCTGTGGCAGTGTCATGCATACATAATGAACACAATGACACAGATAGACAGTGAAAGTGGGTATGGGCACGTGCGCTCAACACCTTTTTATTACCAGTGTCACATATCCAGTGACGTCTGTGCTGGATGCGTGTGGGGTGAGTGTAAAGCAGCCTGCAGGAAATGGTTGCTGTTAGCATCAACTACAACAGTAATCATTGGATCACACGCAGCCATTCAATATTAAAAAAAATCGATACTTTATGCTGCAGTAGGGTAGGGACAGTAGATGTGAAATAATATAGAAAATATTATATCGCAAAAGAACCACAACTTGTGGTATACTGAGAAACAATAGTTAGATCTGAAATAATACACAAAAAGATTACATCATAAACGCTCCATCAGTTCTAGTGCACTCACATAGCCACATCAAAAGCATTCAGCATGTGCACAGCCAGCTATGATGCCTGCTGCAGGCGAGCCGTACTAGGCACAATATCTGTTGCCATCAACACTGCATCGTCTGCAATAGTGACTCGATCTGAATTGTGAGCACTGCTTTCTGTAGTGTAGGCCAAACAGAGCGGTCAGCAAAGACCCCCAGCCATGTGGCATTGACTTGAGCTCCACAGTTTGCAATACGCTTAGCAACAAAAAAGCATGTGCGGAGCCTGGTATGATGCATATGAGTGGTTCAGACAGAGCGCACTGGAGCAATGTCTTTTCCTACAGGACTGCGTCATCTATGATACCGACTCAATCTCAAATGTGAATACTGCTGTCTGCAGTGTTTGCCAGAGAGAGCGTTCAGCAAGGGCCCACAGCCACATGGCTTTGACTTGAGCTCCACAGTTTTAAATCTGTAAAGCCACAAAGACCGTGTGCAGAGCCTGCAATGATGTATATGAGTGTTGCAGACAGAGCGCAGTAGAGCAATGTCGTTTCCTACAGAACTGCTTCATCTACAATAGCAACTCAATCTGAATTGTGAACACTGCTGTCTGCAGTGTTAATTGAAGGCAGTACTCACAGACAACCATGAATACTTTTCTCACTGCTTCTTCATAAAATACAACAACATAAATTACAGAAAACTCTGCAATAAATTAATCAAAACAATTCAAATTGCGATTTGATCTGTCCACAGTCTACAACTATTCACGGTTACTTTTGACTTGCAAGATTAATTTGGACACTTTACTACACCTATAACTCATCTAAAAAAAGTTCTTCAAGCAGGTATACTAAAACAATATTGTGTATATTTCAATGGACGTTATAGTTACTTGGCTACTGGATTCTGTAATTAAGCAAGCACCACTCGCTCTAAATTGTGAACCCTGCTAACCTCAGTGTAGGCCACAGGCAGTGGTCATCGTACCATTGGATACGAAAGCATGGAGTTGGTTGCACCTGATCGGAGAGGGTACACAGAAATCAACACAGACTTTAACTTATGACATCCTCAATCATAGAATCAAGACCCTGTTTCACTGTTCGGACCTGCTGTACCGCAGTGTACTGCACTGACTGGTGTCAACCAAGCACACTAATCATGTGCAGCAGTTAGCTATGCAAGCACAGAGTCTGTTGCACCTCAACGGAGAAAGTTCTATGAAAACGAAGCAGAAAGTAATATCGGACATCTTCCATTGTGGGATCAAGACACAGTTCCACTGTTGGGACCTAGAGTTGGTTGCACCAAGTTGAAGGGAGTACCTTCATCGCCACTCTCAGATGCAGTTCTTATATCGTTCATTGTGGGATCAAGACACCGTTTCACTGTTGGGACCTAGAGTTGGTTACACCTGGTCGAAGGGAGTACCTTCATCTCCACTCTCAGATGCAGTTAAAACATCGTCCATTGTGGGATCAAGACACCATTCCACTGTTGAGACCTAGAGTTGGTTGCACCTGATTGGAGGGGATACACAGAAACCATCACAGATTTTAACTTCTGACATCCTCAATCATAGAATCAAGACCCTGTTTCACTGTTTGGACCTGCTGTACCACAGTGTACTGCACCGACTGGTGTTAACCAAGCACAATAATCATGTGCAACAGTTAGCTATGCAAGCACAGAGTCTGATGCACCTTAACGGAGGGAGTTCTGTGAAAACCTAGCAGCAGGTAATATCGGACATCGTCAATTGTGGGATCAAGACACCGTTCCACTGTTGGGACGTAGAGTTGGTTGCACCTGGTCGAAGGGAGTAGCTTCATCTCCACTCTTAGATACAGTTCTAGCATCATCCACTATGGTATCAAAACACTGTTCCACTGTTGGTACCTGTTGGAATACTGTGTTAGTAGTATATAGAGCACTCCACACTAGTCGGGCTCAGGTTGAGCACTGTGTGCCTGTGTCGCGGTAGCCAGCGTTGATCTCAGGAGCCTTCCGAGCTTGCAGACCTTGGCCCAGGAGCTTCTGACAGCACGTGGTGGGCCCCCTTTCACATACGGCGGTGTTAAAAAGTGAACTGTGGAGCATATGTGCGTTGTAGCAGCCATGACGGTTTCTGGATACCAGCACGCTGAGAACATCATTCAAGCAGTCACCTTCTCTCACGGCGTCAGCCTCATGGCGGGGTAACTGTTTAGACCTGGCAGACACGTTCGCTATTCTGGAACAAAACCACACCCAGAGAAACATGCCTCTTCTTCATACCCCTACGCTACCCTTGTGTATGCCGAGCCAGCCCACTATGCTAAACCTTTTCGTAATCTTCCCTACTAACTGTACTATCATGGTTACGTCCACTGTCTATTTAACTCAATTTACCATCAGTGTATGTTTACATGTGCATGTCTGTGCTCTGCATACTCAAGTCTGTCCGGCACATTCCCTCAGCGCTTTGGATTGTATACTTTTATAATCGAGAATTACTTGCCACTTTCACACATACTTTGCGCCCATTGCGCATTGTTTGGCAGAGGTATCATGCCATGTTTGGTTTTATACATGGCCAGCCACGGTTTCCACAGTACGTAGTGTCACTGTGTCTGCTAGGTGTACATGTTGTTTGTCATGTTGTATGTGATTGTATAAAGTAGCACGTTTATTCACGAGCAGTGGTTTCTCCCATTTACATATCGCTGTCTTAAAGAGCATACAGAACTTTATGTCACAGGTGAAAAATGCGACCACAATGGTAGTTATTCATTACTATCCAAGAATGTCCAACTACACTAAGCTTACAGCCCCCAATCTTGAGTCCTTTCTTAAAAGGATGCCAACTCCCACAATCAGACCAACATTCACATAGCTTTCTAACTGCAGTTATCTGCTTCTTATTAACATGCACTCCAACGGAATGTCAGCTGGCATACCGTATATCCTTACTGTTTTAAACCAAGTAACTTCCTGCGGCAATGTCTATTCCAACCCACACAAACTAACTCCCAAACTTCAACTTGACCTTCAATCCCTACTTTAAAAACAGATTTCATTAAATAAACCAAACTGAAAGTGCTTTTGTTCACAACAGAAGCGTCCCTCACTTCTGCAAAAGAAATGTATCAACTGCATATAACACGAACTTCAAGTAAAATACACTCCCTTTTGAATACGAACCTCCCATTACACTTTGTAAATTGTTACACATTGTTCAACACGGTCTCCTCCAGGCTTCTCACATGCTTTCAAACAGTTTTTCTTTTAATACCAGACTTTCATTCGATCATCTCTGGAATAACAGGAACAGTGCCCATAAGTCTCGCTCTCTTTGCAGCCATCCTACTATACATTTTGCTTGTAAAAAATGGCTGCGTTCTCTGTGGTAACAACCATGTCCGACAGAATACTCCTCTATGCGAAGCTACATCAATACTGTAAAAAAATGGAAAAACATTTTGTCTGCCTGCCTCTATCTATTATCGGAGCCAGCTACAACATAACATTTATTTACACATATGCAATCTTCGTACAACCATCTTTTTATTGCGAAACTTGCATATTCGACTGGCAAGTGGATCTATGCCTTGCAAACATCCCAATAATCGCTCATGATATCCAGCAAATAATAACCATGAACTTGATTGTTCAGGCAGTGGAGCAATGGCGAATGCAATGCAAAAAGGTATTGTGGCGGAATGAGATTTTTGTGCAGCCGCGAAAGATCTCCTGCAATGTGCCACTTTTCACAACATCACAGATTGCCTGCCAATTCAAATTGCTGCTTCAACATTCGAGGAACATTATCTCGATGATATGAATTGGATCCCTTCGCTTTTCTCACACAATGGCAACAATAGCCTTTTGGAACATTATGCTTCTCAAGCCTCTGAAGAACTTCTGGACTGGAATCTCCATAGTTGTAAGAAACTCACGTTATTCTAGGATGGACTTTTTCCATCTTTTTTTACTTTTTCCTTTAATTTTTTTAATACACTTCAATTGTACTACTTGGATATAATAACTTTCTAAGTAAACTTAGACATTTGAACTCTGTCTTCATTACTGCCCCTTACCTCTTCACTCTAACCAGGGATTAGTGATGTTTGGCCTATGCAAATATACAATTTACTTGCTAAATTAGCCTAAACCCAACACCCATTTAGAAACCAAGTCTATTCTCTGTGCACACATCTCTCTGCCTGCCTCTTATCCACAAAGCCCTTTCACCCAAATTTACTCATCCTCAACCTCTGCTCACAGCCTGGCAATCAAAATGAAAAAAGACAACATTGTTTAGGAACTGGTTGACACAGTGTGGTAATCGTATCCTACCATTGTTTTCATTATACAATTTAGTCATTCATGTCTAATAGCTATTGTTTATGTCACATAAAATTGCAACATGTAATGTGGAGTTCACTGATGCAGGAGCTTCAGTTTGAATACAGCAGAAGTGGTTGGAGTTTGCCTCAGCTGGATGCTTTAGCTCTCTGCACAAGAATGGTTTTTTTAAACAGCTGAAGACAATAATGTATGGTTTGACCAGAAAGGTACCGAATGTGCTTCTTAGAAGCTCAATGTTTGTATTCCTCCTCAAAGTTCCGAAGTGGGTAGAACTATTACCAATGCTCACATGCACCAGATTGAATCTACTGTACAAGAGATTTCTGACTGTTCTACTGTTGATAAATTTGTGTTGAAAAAAAATGGAGTACCAGGTTAACTAAGAAGTTTGATAATTACATTTGACAATTTGTGTTTGTTTGTTTTCTTAAAGGATACATGTAGTAATCATACCCTACCTTTATTTCCATTATAAAATGTAGGCTCATTGAAGTGTAATAGGTATTGTTTAAGTCACATGGACCTCTAACATGTAATGTGGAATTTACTGATGCCGAAGCTTTCGTTTGAATACAGCAGAAGTGGTTCAAGTTTGCATCACCTGGATGCCCTAGCTCTTGCACCAGTGGGTCCATTTATGGCACTTAAATAAAGACACTTTCTAGTCAAGTCAAGTCAAATTTGCTTTATTCGAGATAAAAACTCATAAAAGCTTGATACATCTAAAACCATTAGATCCACAATAACAGGTATAAAAATTGATTACAACCTCCAAAACATTTCCTTTTTTATCCGTGGTAGAAAAAAAAGAAATGATACTAAAACAAAAAACATTTAAAATTTAAAAGAATAAAGCATCATGACTTCTCTAGTGTTAAGAACCAGCAATAAAACATCAAAGTTCATATAGTTATAAAACCAGTATAAGTCCAAAATACAAGGTCAAAAACATTCCTTTTCACTGGTGGGAAGAACAGACTCAACCGACCTACTATTGTACAAGAAATTTCCTTCTGATAGCCCATGCCCATCCCAGGAATTTGGCAGCCGCCACAGAAATGGTTGGCAGAGAGCTGGTGCAGATAATTCTTAAAGCCACCTTGCTCTCTCTCGTGCCAAGCTGTTTGCACATCGCCCTCAGCCAGACACGTCGGGGGATTGAGTAGGCCCCACAAACAAAGAGAAGGTGGGCAATGGTCTCGGTGCAGATGTTACAAGCTGGGCAAACCTTAGAATTTGCTTCTGCCCATCTTCCTGTTAACGATCTATTTGGGAGCGACCCCACTCTAAGTTGGAAGTAAAGCTTCCTGTCCTGAGGCTTAGCTATAATGTCCCAATAGGGCTCCAGGGATGGGGAAGCTTTTACTTCCAGAAAGCGTCCTTCCAAAGAGGAGGGATCTGCATCATTCCAGTTCGGCGTTCTACCATTTCCCAATACCTTGTTTTTATAATGTCTTTGGCCGGGAACTGGGCCTGCTCTGGATTCTCCCATAACTCCTTCATGTCCATTATCCCTAGTGTTCTGCACAAATCCTTTAGCCAGCCTATCTTGTGAAATTTGTCGGAATTAATTACATCCAGGAAGCCCCTCGCGTAATGGGCGAGTTCAGGGGTGACCCAAATACGCCGCCAATATAAAATGGGTCGTACTCTAGCCATATCTGATATGGCTTTCCTGCCTAGCTCGCAGTGCAGTGGCTTCATGGGTGTACTTTTAGGGAGGCCAATGAGGTTTCACAGGAATTTGTTTTCAGCAAGCGTTAATGATGTGAAATTGTCATAGCCCCAAAGCTCTGCGCCGTAAAGCGCCGAGCCGACGGCTTTGGCCTCATACACCTGGAGTCCTGGCAAGATTGATTTGTTCAAAGTCTTTTTGTGCTCAGCACTTATAGCAGCAGCGTTTTGACGGAGTTTGAGGGCCGCCATTTCTGTGTGTTTCCCCCACTTTGCGCCCTTTGCTATATGGATTCCCAGGTAAACAAAGTCCGAGACCATTTCCACCCTTTTGCCATCCATAAAGAAACTCCCTTTTAAACTGGCATTTCTATATAACTTTCAAACTCCATAGCTTTATTACACACAGCCACTTTCATAGACACACCTCATTTCACCATTTGTCTTCTGTGGATTGAAACATTCTGCATTATGTTCTTAAGTAATATTTCTTTATTCCTGCTTGCTAAAACACTGCATTCATGTCTTCAGACCGGTAGGGGTGAGTAGTTTGCTTCCCACTCCCTGTAAAGTACGAACGCATACTAACACTACTTACACAGGTATGCTACAGTGGCCAGTATCCTACATCGGCCACAGCACATCACTTTACAGCAATCAGCTTGCGACTTAGACTCATAGTTTCATTCTAGAGTCTTTAGAGAGGTACCAGTGAGTAGTTTGCTTCCCACTCCCGCTATAGTCTAAACACATTCTAAGACCACCTGCACAGCTATGCTACAGCAGCCAGTATGCTACAGCGCCCATAGCACATCAGTTTACAGCACTCAGCTCACAGTTTAGGCACACACTTTCATCCTTGAGTTTACCGGTACCTCACCTCACCACCATCTCCCTCTGGGCAAAGCACCACTTTCACACCGGTAAGGGTAAATACTTCGCTTCAAACTCCCTCTATAGCACCCCCTAACCACCCTACAGACCTCACAGTGCACATAGCCTCCTCTTTCCTCCTCTTTTTGCCCTTTTCTCCCCTTACTCGCTTCAACAGAATCACAAAATGGCGGCCAACACTTCCTAGTTGCAACCGCTGGCACCCCTCGCAGCCAATAAGCAGCAAGCTCGTACTCGTAATGCCTCAGCCAATCAGATGGTAGAAATCCGAAATATCGATATCTGTAAATTTCAATATTAATTTAATTTCAAAACTAAAGAACGAATTTACACCAAATAAACAAAAGTGTGCTTTCTAGACCAAGACCCTTCTCCCTGCCGAATTTGAGGTAATTCCGCTCACCCGTTCGACCTGTAGCCTTGTCTAAAATTTCCTATGGAAATGAACATGGAGAACACAAGTTTTGGGACCGCCCTTTTTTCCTAGCCCCCCTTGAAAAAACTTTCCACATAGGAGCTGATATGAACAAAGAATTAGTTTTGAAAATTTCATGAAGATTCATCAAACAGGCCAAAGTTATAAGCGAAACAAAAGATGTTCTTCCTATGGAAACTTGGTCCTAACTATAACTACCTACTGGCGACCGCCAGTAGGTTATATATTTATATATATAATTATAGATCATCATATCATATAGCTCATCTGGAAGGCTCGTAAAGAACTGTAATCACGGACTACCAGGACCATCATGTTGAGTCAAAATCAAACCTTGGGGGTCCACTAGAGGGCCGGAAATGTTTGAAAAACACACCACCTGTGGCTCACGAACAGTTCTTACCTGCCGTGGCTGACCTTTGAGAAAGTTTAAGGTGTTAAACAAAACGCGTCAGGATTGCCCCACACTACTCGAATAAAATGCTTGCAGCATACGTGTAGCGAGTGCGGCTCATTCCTTTCCAGAACGGGAGAGACAAGAGAATATTTAGAGTGACGTGGTCCTGTCGAAGAGCCACGCACCGCCAGTTAGAGCGCCAGACATCCCCATCCCGGACCAACTCTGTCAAACTCGGTAAAACAAATCAAGGGTATAGGGGCTGCGGCCAAACACTGGAGATTGGTATGGTTCCTCAGCAATCTAGAGAAAATAAAGATTGCAGGTGGAGCTACACTACTCGGAACTGTTTTCTTCCAGCGAGACAATAAGCAATGTGGCATGATCATTTGGAAGGTTTGTAAAGAACTGTAATCGTGGACTACCAGGACCATCATGCCGAGCCAAAATCAAACCTTGGGTGTCCACTAGAGGGCCGGCAATGTTTGAAAAGCACACCACCTGTGGCTCATGAACAGTTCTTACCTGCCATGGCTGACCTTTGAGAAAGTTTAAGGTGTTAAACGAAACGCGTCAGGATGGCCCCACACTACTTGAATAAAATGCTTGCAGCATACGTGTAGCGAGTGCGGCTCATTCCTTTCCAGAACGGGAGAGACAAGAGAATATTTAGAGCGACGTGGTCCTGTTGAAGAGCCACGCACCGCCAGTCAGAGCGCCAGACATCCCCATCCCGGATCAACTCTGTCAAACTCGGTAAAACGAATCAAGGGGATAGCGGCTGCCGCCAAACACTGGAGTTTGGTATGGTTCCTCAGCAATCTAGAGAAAATAAAGATTGCAGGTGGAGCTACACTACTGGGAACTGTTTTCTTCCAGCGAGACAGTAAGCAATGTGGCATGATCATATGGAAGGTTTGTAAAGAACTATAATCGTGAACTACCAGGACCATCATGACGAGCCAAAATCAAACCTTGGGTCTCCACTAGAGGGCCAGAAATGTTTGAAAAGCACACCACCTGTGGCTCAC
Source organism: Lissotriton vulgaris (assembly GCF_964263255.1). Lineage (NCBI taxonomy): Eukaryota > Metazoa > Chordata > Amphibia > Caudata > Salamandridae > Lissotriton > Lissotriton vulgaris. The sequence continues at coordinate 54,198 of NW_028251277.1, forward strand.
GGACAGTTCTTACCTGCTGGGGCTGACCTTTGATAAAGTTTAAGGTGTTAAACGAAACGCGTCAGGATTGCCCCACACTACTCAAATAAAATGCTTGCAGCATATGTGTAGCGAGTGTGGCTCATTCCTTTCCAGAACGGGAGAGACAAGAGAAAATTTAGAGCAACGTGGTCCTGTCGAAGAGCCGCCAGTCAGAGCACCAGACATCCCCATCCCGGACCAACTCTGTCAAACTCGGTAAAGTGAATCAAGGGGATAGCGGCTGCGGCCAAACACTGGAGTTTGGTATGGTTCCTCAGCACTATTTTTCAGGGCTACGCCAAACATCTGACTGATTGCAAGTTCTCTGACCCCAGGGGACTTGCAAAGGAGGCAGACCCCTGGGTGAGTACCAGAGTGTCCGAGAAGGCAATTAGGAGTTGTGATTCAGGTTCCCCTCAACAGACTGAGAGGAAGGTATGCAGTGTGCCAGGCAGGTCCCAGTATATTGGGGGAGGATAGGATCTCATGTCCCCTGTAAGAGTAGGAGAAGAGCTGTGGATGGGCAAAGACCCAGGTTGCCCTGTTTCTAGCCCCATGGATTGCTCCCAAAGTGGGCACAATCAGAGCAACCTGGTCTGTACTGAGAGACCATCCACTGATGGGAGATCCACAGTGTAAATGATGAATTAAGGCCCAGAACTCTGTACTGGGGTGAATGTATGACATTGTTCTGTATTCTGTCCATTAATTGTTCTTTTTGCATTTGTCACCCTCGAGTGAGATGGGTATGCCCAGACGTGGGTCCCGTGCTCTCCATGCCACTCGAGTCAAGCTATGCTAGCAGATGAGGATTGAAACCCCGAAACTGGTCCTAGGATGCTTGTTTCCAGTCCAGGGAGGACCTGGCCTGGAAGTTCGCTCTAGACTGTTCCCTATTGGCACAGGGTCAAGACTGATTTGCATATGGCTGGGTTCAAAATGGAATGGCATGGTGATCAAAAAACGATGGATGTAGGCCCAGATCTCTATTCTGGGGTGAATGTATGACATTGTTCTGCATTCTGTCCATCAACTTTTTTTTTTGCAAACAGATAACACAGGCCTGAAAGAAATCAACAAAGGGTGTATATTGAAATGTAAAACCACCTAAGACAGAGGCAAAGCGTTGCTTCATAAACTGGTTTAGTTCAAGATCTCCCAAACCAACCTGTTTTTGCGAGCCTTAGACTTTGCGACCGCAGAACAGTTTTTTAAACTTGACTCTAAAATTATCTTCAGATGCTTGAAAAAAATTACGGACTACAATCGAAATACACTACCTACCCAGCCAGCCAAACCTCACATTTTTATATTTGTTGGTTGTTGGGTGTAGGTACTTGTTATTATTTTCTAAGCACTTTTTTCTGTCCTACTAGGTAGTGTATTTGTACACTCCTTGTCTGTCTCTTTCTCTATTTTTTCATGTGCATATTCTTTCTGCACTTGTTTCATCCTCCTAGCAAGGAAAGTAACCGATGATGAGAAGTGGGTATACCGGTGATTAACAAACCGAGAACCCCCTCGGGTATTACGTCTGTGAGGTACTTTCCTTGCCTTCTCACATATTTTCTTTATGTGGGTGAATCTGTGCACATCTATTTTCATATCTTAAGGCAAGTCCGGACCTGTAACACAACACTGGTTAAATTTAATTTTTTCTTGGTGAGCCAATATGAGGTGTGGCCCCAATAGTTACAGAGTTTGAGATTCAAATCATGCTGTCTTCCCCCACTACCTGTACGTGGTCCGTGCCCCTTTTCCTTCCCTCTGTTCCCCTCGCTGTCCCCGTGCTCTCTCCGCCCGGTATTTCCTTCTGTACCCATCGCTGCCCCTGTGTCTCTCTGCCCATTCTGTCTTCTGTTCTTAGCTGCCCCTGTATTTCTGTGTTTTGTATTTTGCCTCTGTGCCACTTGTTTTTCCAGTATTTCTGTGCCCTTTTGCCTGCTGTGCCACTAGTTTTCCCTCGTTTCTTTGCCCCTTTTGCCTTCTGTTCAACTTGTTTTTTTGTGCCCGTCTGCCTTCTGCGCCACTCACTATTTCCCCCATTTTTGTGCACCTTTTGCCTTCTGTTCCACTTGTTTTTTGTGCCCTACTGCCCTCTATTCCACTCGTTTTTTGTGCCCTCTGCCCTCTGTGCCGCTCATTTTTTCCCTCGTTTTTGTGCCCCTTTGGCCTTCTGTTCCACTCGTTTTTTGTGCTCTTCTGCTTTCTGTGCCACTCCTTTTTCCCTTGTTTTTGTGCCCCTTTTGCCTCCTGTTCCACTCATTTTTTGTGCCCTTCTGCCCTCTGTGCCACTCATTTTTCCCTCGTTTTTGTGTCCTTCTGCCCTCTGTTCCACTTGTTTTTTGTGCCCTTCTGCCTTCTCTGCAACTCGTTTTTCTCTTGATTTTGTTCCCCTTTTGCCTTCTATTCCACTCGTTTTTGTGCCCTTCTGCCCTCTGTGCCACTCATTTTCCCTTGTTTTTTTGGTCCTTTTGCCTTCTGTTCCACTCGTTTTTTGTGCTCTTCTGCCCTTTGTCCCACTCGTTTTTCCCTCGTTTTTGTGCTCTTCTGCCCTCTGTTCCACTTGTTTTTTGTGCCCTTCTGCCCTCTGTTTCACTCATTGTTTTGTGCCTTTCCGCCGTCTGTGCCACTTGTTTTTCCCTTGTTCTTGTGCCTCTTTTGCCTTCTGTGCACTCGTTTTTCCCTCTATTTTGTGCCCCTTTTTTGTCCCTCACCGCCTGTGCAGCTGCATCCCCTGCAGCCCCGGCCCCCTGACTGCCCATTCGCTTCCCCCACCTCCTGCCTCCACACTGCTCCTCCCTCCCACCTCCCCATATAGGCCGGCCGCTGCGCGGTGAGGACAGCGACCCTTGACCCCACCAGGTAGGTCACTCCCCCTCCACACAGCACCGCCTGTGTCTCCCTGCCCCAGCTGCTGCTGCTGAAGAAGTTTGAGGCCCTTCATCACCCGCAGGCTACCACATGTCCCTCATCCCTGGTGGGCAGTGGTAGGCCGTAGGTAGGTTTGTTCATCCTCCGCTTTATTGCTTTTATTGTATTGCCTGTATTTTCATTGTTGTGTCTGTGACCACTCCTGTCTGTCTTCCCCGCTGCCTGTACGTGGTCCATGCCCCTTTTTCTTCCCTCTGTTCCCCTCGCTGTCCCCGTGCTCTCTCTGCCCGGTTTTCCCTTCTGTTCCCCTTGCTGCACCCGTGCCCCTCTGCCCGTTCCGCCTTCTGTTCTTAGCTGCCCCTGTATTTCTGTGTTCTGTATTTTACCTCTCTGCCACTTGTTTTTCCGGTATTTCTGTGCCCTTTTGCCTTCTGTGCCACTAGTTTTTCCCTTGTTTTTTTGCCCCTTTTGGCTCCTGTTCCACTCATTTTTTGTGCCCATCTGCCTTCTGTGCCACTCGTTTTCCCCTCGTTTTTGTGCACCTTTTTGCCTTCTGTTCCACTCATTTTTGTGCCCTTCTGCCCTCTGTTCCACTCATTTTTTGTGCCCTTCTGCCCTCTGTGCCACTCATTTTTTCCTCGTTTCTGTGCCCCTTTTGCCTTCTGTTCCACTAGTTTTTTGTGCCCTTCTGCCTTCTGTGCCACTCATTTTCCCTTGTTTTTGTGCGCCTTTTGCCTTCTGTTCCACTCGTTTTTTGTGCCGTTCTGCCCTCTGTTCCGCTCATTTTTTGAGCCCTTCTGCCCTCTGTGCCACTTGTTTTTCCCTTGTTTTGTGCCTCTTTTGCCTTCTGTTCCACTAGTTTTATGTGTCCTTCTGCCCTCTGTGCCACTCGTTTTTCACTCGTTTCTGTGCCCCTTTTGCCTTCTGCTCCACTCGTTTTTGTGCCCTTTTGCCTTCTGTGCCACTCGTTTTTCCCTCAATTTTGTGCCCCTTTTTCCTTCTCTTACCTTTGTTGTCCCTCACCGCCCTCGCCACTGCGTCCCCTGCCACCCCGTCCCCTGATGGCCCACTGCCTATTCGCTGCAACAGCCTCCCAGCTGCTCCTCCCTCCTCATATATGCCAGTCTCTGCGCGGGCCGCACCGCTGGCATGCTGAAGGCGAGCGTATGGCAAGCCCTTCTTCGCCCGTCCACGCCTGGATGTGCCCAGTGCCAGAACGCCTGGCCCCCGCACCCACCACAACAACCGCCACCACTACGACGCCTGCACTCTGCATGCTCTCAACTTCGGATGGAGCCACTCCTGCTTCAAGGCCGCCCCGAAACGCACACATGGCCCCTTCACCTGCCGGCACTGCAGCTACACCAGCATCAGAGCCGATGAACCACCCGCCAAGAAAGACCCCACCCACCGCTGATGCATACTACTGAACACCCGCTCCGCACGCAAGCATGCCATCGAGCTCTGGAACCTACTCGACACAACATCCCCGGACGTTGCCTTCCTGACAGAGACCTGGCTTAACGACTCCTCCGCACCAGACATCGCCATAGCCTCCTTTATATGAAGA